>NW_027125745.1:21490-56490 GCF_037325665.1 Littorina saxatilis
GTTGGTGCTACTGCTCTGATGTCTCTCTTTTGTTTTCTTTGGTTGCTTAGTGATAGCAGCATGGTGTCGGTTCTCCTCCGCCCTCTCCATTTATTCCCTCCCTAGGGGTGGAATGGGATTGCAGAAAGAGCAAGGCAGGTTAAAATGTCGAGTTCCATGTTTTCAAGACATAGAGTCAGTACCAGGCATAGTGTTTTTGTTTGTCTGGAGTTAAAATGTTTGACATTTTCAAAGGTTCTGAGACCCTCCTTTGGTTGAGATTTTCAGTGGATTTCTCTCAGAATCTAAAACTTTATATAAATGCCGGCCTGAAAGTTTTGGAACTTTAAAAAAAAATTTGATCAAGTACATTTCCAGTGTTTTTCTTTTCTTTTCGGGTCGGATAATGCTGTTGAAGTTAGAGTCTACATGCTTGCTGCAAAGTTGCCAGCGTTTTCATGATTTAATGACAAACCCGTCACTGTATCCACATAAACTCTCGCACGGGTCTTGACGTAAAATGGTGCGTTGGGCTCAACAGTTCTCGTGGTTGAACTATGCTGAATTTTGTTTTTGCCGCCAGCTAATTTTTTTGTTCTCAATGGAATTCTTCTGCATATCTTTGAATTCAAAGGATGATACGGGTTGATGGATCTGTGAAGATTGTGGCTTGATGTAGAATGTAGTGTGTCAGACATGGCCGGGGTTGTGTTTGGTTTAGGTTCTTTGGTTGTGTATGTGCTTGGTTATAACGTTGAGTTCAGTGTTTGCTTCTTTGTGTTGTACCCTGAAGGGACAGTCTTGAGAGATGGGAATGTTTGTTTAAAACTTACTCACGCACGCACGCACGCACACACGCACTCACGCACGCACGCACTCACGTACGCACGCACGCACGCACGCACGCACGCACGCACGCACATACACACACACACACACACACACACACACACACACACCCCGGCTGTTGATTTGAGGTATGCAATAAGGTAGAATGATGCTCTTATTCTTTTAGCTTAAATCCCACCAGACGCTATGTGCGTTCATAGATGGATGCTGTTATTTTACGTAAAATTCTGATGGTAGTTATCGATGGCATCTGTTCCTTTCACCAGACCAGACGCTAAGGGTGAAATGTCCTCATCGATTGCCAATACCCATAATCAAGTGTCTGTCTCGACTCACAGACATCGAGACAACGAAATGACAGTGGGCAGTGCTCGCTATCCCGTCACAATTATACCCTGCCTTTCAGTTATAGCCACACACTCTCTATCCCTTCACAATTATCCCTTCACAATTATACCCGGCCTTTCAGTTTTAGTTACAAACTGATGAGTCCCAGTCTGCCATTAGAGTCGTGACGTAGCCCTCCACGCTGTCTGATGACGAAAGTGATGACGCTTGGCTCTGTCACCGCTTATTGTCTGGCTGGCCGAGACTGGAGGGCTTTTGGGATCACTCTGACCGGGACTACTGTCAAAGGCTGTTTGACTGCTTTGATTAGGGTGGTGACTTTCTCCTTTGATTTGTTTTCTCTCTCGGAGATAGAGAGTCGTGAGATGGGAGTTTAGGGTGCTGGTGACCTAGACACGCTGAATCTCCTTCACCCCCCCCCTCCCTCCCCGGGGGACCTAACTATTTCCCCCTCCCTCCTCAACTCACACAGAGTTCTTCGACCGATTTGGTTTAAACAATGTTTTATTAAATCAAACATGGTACAACAATACAACGATAAACAATAGGGACACGAACTCAAGCGAACGCTTATATTACGCGCCCTACGTAGTTACAAATTAACAAAAATATGATGTCGGACAAACATTACTTATAAACTATGGAACTATCTAGGTAAACAGCATAGTTGAAGCAAACCAAAAAGAACAAGAGAAAGCTAGCAGGAGGAAGAGGGGGAGGGTGGAGGTGGGACGAAAGAATGGTAGGTACATATGAAATATGAAGGTGGTTAGCGCATACAAAAAGAATATACATAGTACATTGTAAACTGTAATCCAGTGGCAAATAAGCAGTAGTTCGCTGAATATATAATTGAAAAATGTATATAGAATACATGGCATGGACCGATTTCATCCTCTCTCGTTTCCAAAATTCCCTCTCGTTAACTTTCGGTGACAGGGTTTGTCTTGCCGAATCCAGTGTTGTTATGCTCTCTTATGGATTAGGGGGAGGAGATTTTGTTTTTTGTTGAGCAAAGAGTCAATGCCTTAGTTGTTTATAATTCTCACTTGTCTTTCCAAAATGTCGGCAATAGCACGCGCAAGAAACTAAATCTATTATTTGTTTGCCTGTGTCTTTGTTCCTGTACGTGTTATTATCGATCCAATGAACAAGTTCTTGTTGCTGTCGTCGGGGCAAATCGTCTTTGTGTTTACACCGACACATTTAGAGAGAAAAATAAGTTTTTGACAGTTTGGTTAACCTGTTTTTGTTTTGGGTTTCTGACATAACCAATTATGTCAGGAAAAAATCGTTCACACTCTTTCTTCCTGCCCTTCACTGCTACTCCCCCCCCTTTGCCTCCTCCCTCCTCAAACAAAATGTGGCTGCCCCTCCCCCTTTAATTTCAAGACAGAAATAACATAGGCAAAACCCCCCGCGGGTTAGGGGGAGTCCCATATTGGTTGGGACGAGAAAGAATTTACCCGATGCTCCCCAGCATGTCGTAAGAGGCGACTAACGGATTCTGTTTCTCCTTTTACCCTTGTTAAGTGTTTCTTGTATAGAATATAGTCAATTTTTGTAAAGAGTTTAGTCAAGCAGTATGTAAGAAATTTTAAGTCCTTTGTACTGGAAACTTGCATTCTCCCAGTAAGGTAATATATTGTACTACGTTGCAAGCCCCTGGAGCAAATTTTTGATTAGTGCTTTTGTCAACAAGAAACAATTGACAAGTGGCTCTATCCCATCTTCCCCCTTTCCCCGTCGCGATATAACCTTCGTGGTTGAAAACGACGTTAAACACCAAATAAAGAAAGAAAGAACATAGGCAAAAGAAAACTGAGTATTTTCTTTGGCAATTACAGCAATTTTAAGCCCGCTTCCGTATGCACGAGGTTTCTATGTTATTCTGTTATTTTAAATCAATAATCCGAAGCGACCTGAAAAGCAAATTACCGCAATGACGCAGTGGTAGATTCACCCTTTGGAGTATGCAGGTATAATTTATGTCTATGCTCAGTGTCATGGTTGCACGGCATTGAAACGAGTATCGCGGTCACCGTTCGGAGTGGGCGCATCGGCCTCCTAATCGGAAGGTCGTGAGTTGAAATCCAGGGTGGAGATTTTTTTTTTATCTCCCAGGTCAACTAATGTGCAGACCTGCTAGTGCCTTACCCCCCTTCGGGTGTACACGCAAGCACGGAAAAGATCCTGTAATCCATGTCAGAGTTCGGTGTAATGTATGATGATGTACGATGTGTTGATTGCGTATGTATGGGGGTTATGATGTAATGTATATGTATGATGATGTATTCTGTGTCGATTGTGAATGTATGGTGGGGTGGGGGGGTATGATGTAATTTAATGTACGATGATATATCTGGTGTTTGATAGTGTATGATTGTTTGTTAGTTGTAGATTATAGTACGATGTTTGATGTTGTAATGTTTGTGCGTGTGTTATAATGCAATATGTTATGATGTAATGTGTGATGATGTATTCGGTGTTTGATAGTGGATGTATGCTTGTTAGTTGTAGATCTAGTACGATGTTTGAGGCTGTATATAATGTTTGTGCGGGTGTCATATGTAGCCGTACGAGGGTTCCAGTGTGTGAGTTGTGCATGGCCGGGCGCTAGAGTGCTGCATGAATGAGTAAGTGCATGTGGAGTTGTATGGCTGGGTGAATTGTGGGTTGCGTACGTCCGAGGGGCACATGGAGCCTGTGTGTCTGAAGTAGTGGGTATGTGTGCGTAAGGGTGTGTTGATATTGAACTTCAGTTGTTGCTTTGTAAATGTCTATGTATCAGTGTATTATGTCTTGCCACACACATGCCAAATTTCCTTGTATTGATGAGGACAATAAAATTTCTTGTATCTTCTTGTATCTTGTATCTTGTTATAGAAACACGAAAATACCCAGCATGCTTACCCCGACTGCGGCGTATGGCTGCCTAATGGCGGGGTAAAGACCGCCATACACGTACAAGCCGTGGGAGTTTCAGCCCATGAACGAACTAACAAACCCTTCGGAGTATAATGGTATACTTTATGTCATTGCTCGGTGTGATTGTTGTACGGTATTTAAAATAGGATCGCGGTCGGCTGGTGTCAGAAGTAAACACTATGTCAAAACAACGGCGATGTCATTACACCCCCGGTATAGGGGTGTGTATAGGATTCGGTCGATGTGTTTGTTTGTTTGTTTGTTTGTTTGTGTGTTTGTGTTCGCATATAGATCTCAAGAATGAACGGACCGATCGTCACCAAACTTGGTGAACAGGTTCTATACATTCCTGAGACGGTCCTTACAAAAATTGGGACCAGTCAAACTCACGGTTAGGGAGTTATTGGTGGTTTAAGATTCTACAAGGACTTATAGAGGGACATATTAATGGTCAAAGGGAAATAACCTTCTCAGTTGGTGGCAGTGAGAATCGTTATTTCCCTTTGACCAACGGGGGTGTTTTTCCTACCTCGGAGGAATTTCTTGTTATTCTTGGTACGGGAAATTACAGGGATCACTCTTTATGTTATTTGCCTAATTAACTGATGCATCGGGCGGAGCAATACAGTAAGGAGCGTCTTATATTATTACCTGCGATATCCGGTCAACACACTCAACTAAAACTATGATGGACGGCTAGTGACAGAAGTTAAAGGCACAGTAAGCCTCCCGTAAACCATCACAGATACTGTCAGGCTTTTACACACGGTACAAACACCCTTCCATTTGAACGCTCACCAAACGGGAACATCCTAGGTGCCCTACGTAAAGAGCGAGCAATTTTTAAAGAATTAATTTTGCGGATTGTCTCGGACATTTTTTGGACCGTGGTGCGTTTTGGCGCTAGACCTAACTTTTAAAATCTAAATAATAAATTGGCAGCTTGTCACACAAACATTCTTAAATCATAAAAGAATTCTTTTTTCATCAAGACAAGATCAGTACAATTCGAAGTTTTGAAAGTTTGAAAAAAGAAAAGCCAGGAAGCAGGGTCACACAAGGTAGTGGTTCTCGTAGCAGACGACGGTTTATGCATATCGCCAGTTCCTCTGAACAGTCAAAAGCCATCGCTAGAGTTCTTGTGAACCACAGCTGTTTGTTTCGTGCATAGTGAGAGGTACATAATAACGTGCTATTGCAGATAAGCTCACATCGAGTCGCATTCAAATTACTAACTGACGACTACATTGTGAAAAAGGGAAACTGGATTACACGGGTTCACGATGGCTCAGGGGTAAGATAAACCACGCAAAACTAAATTATTTGAAAATTGTTCGATCTTTACGGAGGATGTTCTCAAGCGGTGAATGTTTAAATGAAAGGATGTTTGTACTGTGTGTAAAAGCCTGACAGTATCTGTGATGGTTTACTGTAGGCTTACTGTGCCTTTAACATTATGTGCAAATAACAGTGCTGTCTTTACTCCCATAGCGGAAAGAACTTCAAGGATGACGATTATGTAGATATCTAATTTCTCGACATGTCTATTAGGCCAAAAAAAAAAAAAATAGGTCTGTTTACGGTAACCCGACCGACCCTAGTTTTTTCGCGCGACCCTAGACTTTTTTTTGGCATTTGGGGAAAAAAAAAAAAAAAAAAAATCTTGTTTTTTTTGGCAAAATAACGTAAAAATATGGTTTTTTTTGGGGGGGGAAAAAAAAAAAAAAAAAAACCCCGACCTACCGACCCTATTTTTTTGGCCTATGTTACCGTAAACAGACCTATTTTTTTTTGGCCTTATCATAAGTTTGCTAACAGTCAGCATATATTAGAAATAACTCATGCAGTCATGCTCGAGACAGAGCACCGGCGTCGTTACATTTGGAATTATTACTTTTGGCACTAATAGCGTGTCATCTTGCATGCAGTTCTCCCTGAGTGTTCGTACTGTGGTTTGTGTAAATAAAACCTGCCTTGCTCGCGCTGGCAGCTCATTTATCACGGAATCGATTTGTGGTGAGAAACTTCCTTTCAAGGAGCAGGGGCTGTAGTTTCTCTCCCAGAACATCTCCCTCATTCAGGAAGCGAGGATTTAGAGGAAGATGGGGATTGTATACTGTACATGTGGTGTACATGCACATGGGCAGAATCTCGTTTGGTGTGGGGTGTAGTTTGTCTCCTACAGAACATTTCCCTGATTCAGGAAGCGAGGATTTAGAGGAAGATGGGGATTGTAAACTGTACATGTGGTGTTCATGCACATGGACAGAATCTCGTTTGGTGTGGGCTGTAGTTTGTCTCTGTGTGGTGTTGCTTGAGGGGGGGGGGGGGGCTGGTTTGAATGAAAGACGATCGTGCTGGTTATTGGGTTAAGTGTGTGTGTGTGGGGGGGGGGGGGTGGGGCGGAGGGGGTGTTGGTGTGTGTGTGTGTGCGTGTGTGTGTGTGTGTGTGTGTGTGTGTTTGAGTGAGCGTGAGTGCGAGCGTTTTGTGTGTGTGTGTGTGTGTGTGTGTGTGTGTGTACGTGCGGGCGTGTGTTTTTATGGGGGCGAGGACGCCCCCATTCTATACGGATAGTTTAGAGGTTGACCATGGGCAGCGCCATTTTGTTGTGAAATACGTCATCAGTTTGTGTACACAGGAAGTTGTGACATCCGTCACCCTATGGGAGGGGTGAAGGCAACATTGTTCATCTGTAGAAAGTTGTGAAATCCGTCACCCTATGGGAGGGGTGACGTCAAAATTGGTCATCACAGAGTTTGTGTAACACAGGAAGTTGTGAAATACGTCACCCTATGGGAGGGGTGACGTCAAAATTGTTCAACAAAAACATGATATGTCGCATTGTGCAGGGTCAACTGCAACAAACTCAAACCGAGCCATTCATACCTAACTGTATTTGAGTGACTTATATACCCGACATTTTTATTTCTTATTTTTAGCACAGGTGTAGGAAAAATCATGAACCAAAATGTTATTTATTTTCTAATTTAACATTTTTTTTACAAATATGACCATGGTCTTTTAAACATACAGTGACATTAAACATTGTTATGTTAAAAAAAAGAAAAAAGAAAAAAAGCTTTTGTGCACAAATCAGAAAATACATTGTACATTTTACCTACAGGCCAAACAGTGTCTGTTGGCGGCAAAGGGCCCAGCAAGTTGCTATTTTTAGGTCGATTAAAAGTTGTCAAGAACAGGCGCTTACATTTGGATGTGTCCACTGATAGTAGGTTTGGTTGTGATCAATCAGAATGATGTAGGAATAAAAATGTATGACAGTTTGGTATGATGACATGTAATTCAAATATGCTGAAATGTAATATTATACATGATATAATATTATTATGGCTGTTGCCATGACCATGAACCCCAAGAAAGGTTTAATGTTATGTAAAATCAAAATACCAAAATCAAGCACCTACTAATCTGGTCTAATATTGGACCTAATATTAGGATGGACACGCAACTCGCTCAGCCAGCCAGCGCTGCGAGACTTACAGCGGCCAACTTCGCCGCGGCGCGCTCATTGGCTCAGTATTGAACTTGCGTCAAGGCCGATGCGCGTAGATTCCCAGAATGTTTACTTTCGGTTAGATTCTTCGACAGCATTCGCAGAGGTGACTGCCGTATTGTGTACCGCAGTCAGAAGTAATTTATTACTTTTGGGAGTTTAGTAACGTGATATCAGTTTTCAATTGTTCGTTCACTTATATTGCTTTCAGATTTAACACACAAGAAACAGTAGCACGGTTTTCGTTGCGAAAATGTGCATTGGCAGTGCTACGCGATCGAATTGTGTATTATGTACACGCGGTGTTCTTCTGGAAAAGTCGTTCAGCCCGCGAGCGGTGGGATGGGGGGGGGGGGTTCACATGGTTTGTTTGTTTCAGAACCACACCCATATACACACATTTCACATGTAAACCATTTGTCCGCCCCCTGTCGATATTTATCGACTAAGTTCCTTGTTCGTGTTTGCGACAGATGAGCGAAACATCAAGGAAAAAGTGTAACACATCTGGCCCACTCATTTAACTGGACGTGTTGCTGTTTGCTTTCCTAATGATGTGCAAAGTTCACGTTTCTAATCTGCGCTGCTTTCAGAATTCGTTCCCTCACTCATCCTACTTTCTCTCTCTCTCTCTCTCTCTCTCTCTCTCTCTCTCTCTCTCTCTCTCTCTCTCTCTCTCTCTCTCTCTCTCTCTCTCCATATATATCCCCCTGTCTATTTATCTCTCTCTCTCCCTCTCTCTCTCTCCGTCTACATCTCTCTCTCTCTCCACATCTCTCTCTCTCTCTCTCTCTCTCTTCACATCTCTCTCTCTCTCTCATTCTCTCTTCACATCTCTCTCTCTCTCTCTCTCTCCCTCTTTCTCTCTCCACATCTAACTCTCTCTATCTCTCTCCACTCACCCTACTCACCCTAACCCGCCCCCTCCCTTTCTCTGTCTCTGTTAGTCTGAGTCTGACCAAAGAGTGTATCCCTCCGTAGGGATACACTCTTTGGTCTGACTGAGCTTTCTGTCTCTCTTCCTTACCATCCCCTCTCTCTCATTTCCCTCTCCTAGTCCTAGTCACTCTTCTCTCTCCTTCGTCTTGAACTTTGCTAAACTGTGACAGTTCCTGACTCTGACATATGCAGACAAGGCTTCACACACACACACATCTGGAAACACACACTCTTATAGCCAGGGGAAAAAAGGTGCATGGTTGTGCAGAAAGAACAGAAATTCCGATGGAAGCGATAACTTCCCCAGGGTGCAGAAAACGTGTAGGAAGGACACTCACTGCATGCGCCAAGTTTTGTATACAGGAGGAGGTTGGCCCACGCAGGTAAAAAGTGCACCTGCCGGCAATAGGTGTAAACCAGGTAAGGGTGGGAAATTGCCCTGCGAGTTCTTTTAGGTGTACAGAACATAGATAAAAGGTTGCACCTGCGATGGATAGATACCTAGCTTATGATGGTTGAGATGAAAGTGCAGTGGTAAGCAAAAGCATGAAGATAGGTGACTTGAGCCGACCAAATAAACTAAATTAGGAGTCCCATGTCAACAGTTGGGTCACCATCACAGATCAGCGCAGGCTTCAACACGGGACAAGGCCTCCACTTGGACACATACCAACAACAACAAAACCAGAAGGGTGGCAGTGAGAATGGTTATTTCCCTTTGACCATTAATATGTCCCTCTATAAGTCCTTGTAGAATCTTAATCCACCAATAACTCCCTAACCGTGTGTTTGACTGGTCCCAATTTTTGTAAGGACCGTCTCAGGAATGTATAGAACCTGTTCACCAAGTTTGGTGACGATCGGTCCGTTCATTCTTGAGATCTATATGCGAACACAAACACACAAACAAACAAACAAACAAACAAACAAACAAACACATGGACCGAATCCTATACACACCCCTATACCGGGGGTGTAAAAACCCAGTCTAGATATATGCTTCCTGTGCAGACTGTTTTTTGGTTTTTTTTGATGACTCAAAAGCCACTTGTGTCCATTTGCAATATTATGTCATACACAAATCCAACTCTACATAGGGTTTTGAATTTTGGTATCTGTTCAAGTGGAGAGGTTTTCGTATTCCGTGTAAAGCCAGCAGCCTGGCATAATGTAAGCTTGTGAGACGAACCGTTAACACGGGAAGGGCCCAGTGCCTTTCAGATAAAAGTGCAATAGTAAGCAACATTACGAGGACATCCTGGGTAGGTTCGTGCGCCTCAGGTAAATCCAGACTGCGAATGTCATTATCATAGCGCAGGTATATACACAGGTAAACATCACACCTGTCACAGATGCTAAAGGTGAGAAGAAACGTGCACCCGTTGCGCTGAGCTGTAAGGTGTATACTGTATACTTGTCTGTCCCGATGATGCCTCTTATGGGGAAGGGTTTGCAAGATTGGGAAGGTTAAGTAGGACTTAATCCTCGAATAACCCAAATGACATCTATACGCAGACATACCCATGGAAGTCCGGACGAAAATCACTGACTGCCGTGAACTGTAAGTGGTGGTGATTATGAAACACTAGACCTCTTCTACTTCAGCTCTTCAGGTTTACAGAGAGTGACTGCGTTTAATGAGCGTTATAATCGAAATGTCACGCAAACATGTCCAGAGATTCAACGGTTTAGTTTTCTTTCTTTATTTGGTGTTTAACGTCGTTTTCAACCACGAAGGTTATATCGCGACGGGGAAAGGGGGGAGAGGGGATAGAGCCCCTTGTCAATTGTTTCTTGTTCACAAAAGCACGAATCAAAAATTTGCTCCAGAGGCTTGCAACGTAGTACAATATATGACCTTACTGGGAGAATGCAAGTTTCCAGTACAAAGGACTTAACATTTCTTACATACTGCTTGACTAAAATCTTTACAAACATTGACTATATTCTATGCAAGAAACACTTAACAAGGGTAAAAGGAGAAACAGAATCCGTTAGTCGCCTCTTACGACATGCTGGGGAGCATCGGGTAAATTCTTCCCCCTAACCCGCGGGGGGTAACGGTTTAGCTATAAAACTACAGACACTGGGACTGTGAATGTAAACAAAGAGTGTAGAAATCTCAGCTTCTACACTCTTTGTCCGACTTTGATGTAAGTGCGTTGATCTTCTTCTTCTTCTGCGTTCGTGGGCTGAAACTCCCTCGTACACTCGTGTTTTTGCACGAGTGGAATTTTACGTGTATGACCGTTTTTACCCCGCCATTTAGGCAGCCATACGCCGCTTTCGGAGGAAGCATGCTGGGTATTTTCGTGTTTCTATAACCCACCGAACTCTGACATGGATTACAGGATCTTTTCCGTGCGCACTTGGTCTTGTGGTTGCGTGTACACACGAAGGGGGTTAAGTCACTAGCAGGTCTGCACATAAGTTGACCTGGGAGATCGGAAAAATCTCCACTCTTAACCCACCAGGCGGCAGCGACCGGGATTCGAACTCACGACCTCCCGATTAGGAGGCCGACGTCTTACCACCGCGCCACCGCGCCCGTCTAAGTGCGTTGATAAAAATAGATGCATGCGAATCTACGATAGATAAACTTGAAGTGTCTCTGGCTGAACAAACAAACTCACAAACAAACAGATCAATACATAAATAAAGAAATAAATAAACAAACAAACAAACAAAAAACAAAACAAATAAACAAAACTCAAGTTTTGCACATCTGATTGAATAAAAGGCCAGTCAAAAAACGGTGAAAAAAAGAAGTAAAAGAATGCTTATAATTATGTTGGTGTAAACAGGCAGGTAAGCCCTTCAAACAGTGCGAACATTGCTACAGCATTTTTACTACACGGTTTTGCTACTACTGTATAAAGGATTAAAAATGGAAACGGGTTTACCCCTGTGACGTTTTCATCTTTCGCCGTGTTGATATTTCGCTTCTCGGCCTCGTTGATCTAGTATAAACTCTACACTGAACAAAAAACACCCTTCAAAATTTTTTTAATTTTTATTACTGATGAGCGACCTTGTGTACCTTACATTCATGGGGCCAAATTTGTCCAACCAATTTGTTTTATTTAACTTAGAAATTTGATTCATCCTAAAATGTTTTCCTTCTTACTCAAGGGACGTAACCACTCAGTACACGTTTTCGAAGAATTCGATTTGGCGGGTGAAATCTATTACATTTTACCACCAATTTTCTTCACATGCAAGAAACTGACATGCTTTTCGTCCATAAATAATTTCACTTCTTAATTTTACCAGGAAACATTTCAGTCTTGAGTGTATGTCGAGGGGGAAATATGTACACAGGCGAAAGATGAAATCGTGACACCCCCCCCCCCCCCTCCCTTAATCCCACAACATTGTTCTTCGAGGCAGAAGTATTGTGCTGTAGCTTTCCTCGCATTGTCAAACTTGTTTGACCAGTTAGTTGTGTGTATGTGATGTTTTTGTCCTGGCAGATGTTTACACATTGATTTTTATAACTGGCTTGGATTAGAGCCAGGCGGAAACACAATGACTTGGTCCCTGCAGGTTCCCTAAGCTGAACTGAATACAATGAGCATGAGGAATGCTTGAATAGACGTCGGCATACTGTTGACTGGATCGTGTTTGCTGGCAAAGCGTGTTGAGAATTGTTGGATTTGGTTGTTTTCGTTTCTTGGGGTTTGTTATTAGTCTGTTGTGATTGTGTTGATGGTTTCTGTGTGTGTGTGTGTGTGTGTGTGTGTGTGTGTGTGTGTGTGTGTGTGTGTGTGTGTGTGTGTGTGTGTGTGTGTGTGTGTGTGTGTGTGTGTGTGTGTGTGTGTGTGTGTGTGTGCGCGCGCGCGCTCCCACGCTAAGTTTGTAAGTTTTTCTCATCAGTATACTATTATAGTACATGTTACTTTGTTCAAAGTACATGGTCGGTATTCAAACTTTCCACATCAGTCTTCACGTTAAGACACTTACAACTTACGTTGGATTTCTGTGTCTGGCGCATAATTAACCAATTTCCCGTACATATTGACACACAGAGATCGCATAAAGCCCTGTCTACAGTTCTAATCAGCATACCACTGAGCCCCCTCGGACCCATGCGCAGCAAGAAAAATATGCATGGGCTTTGTTGTGACTGCTGTGAAGACAGATGTATGTGGTGTTGGGTTCTTGTGATGATAAGGAGAGAGAGAGAGAGAGAGAGAGAGAGAGAGAGAGAGAGAGAGAGAGAGAGAGAGAGAGAGAGAGAGAGAGAGAGAGAGAGAGAGAGAGAGAGAGAGAGAGAGAGAGAGAGAGAGAGAGAGAGAGAGAGAGAGAGAGAGAGAGAGAGAGAGAGAGAGAGAGAGAGAGAGAGAGAGAGAGAGAGAGAGAGATCAAATCAAATCAAATCAAATCAAATCAAATTTTATTATACGAGGGTTGACAGAGACAGAGAGACAGAGAGAGAGAGGGTCAAGTTTGACGTTTGTTTGTTCGTTTGTTTGATTATTTGTTTGTGCTGACTAAATGTAAAGAGGGAGTCTTAAAATGGGGGAAAGTTAACAGGGGTGATGAACATAAAGTCTAAGAAAACAGGGTCTTAAAAGGGAGGGAGTCTTAAACCGGGGGTCTTAAAGGGGAGGGAGTCTTAAACTGGGGGTCCTTAAAGGGAGGGAATCGTAAACTGGGGGTCCTTAAAAGTGAGGGAGTCTTAGACTGGGGGTCTTAAAAGGGAGGGGGCCTTAGACTGGGCGTCTTAAAACGGAGGGAGTCTTAGACTGGGGATCTTAAAAGGGAGGGGGTCTTAGACTGGGCGTCTTAAAAGGGAGGGAGTCTTAGACTGGGGGTCTTAAAAGGGAGGGAGTCTTAGACTGGAAGTCTTAAAAGGGAGGGAATCGTAAACTGGGGGTCGTAAGAGGGATGCTGCATTGTACTACAACCAAGTAGAAAAATTCTCAGCCAAAACAGAAGTGAATTCGCCAGGCCTCATTACGCATTCCGCCCCTCGTCTTGGAAGAAAAGATAGAATGGTAATGGTAATCCACAGATTCTGTGAATAGATCACTAGACCAGAGCATAGCAGGGAAGATGGCTGATAGGTAATGCAACCTTAAAACGTTCGATTCAGCTCATTACAAAGCCCAGCTTAAATTTCGTAGCTTCTGCAGAGTGGCCCAGATTTCGCGTACAAAAAATTGAATGGAAATTGACACAGAAGAAAAAAGACTGAGGTAGAAGAGAACATAGAATTCGAGAGAGAGAGAGAGAGAGAGAGAGAGAGACAGAGAGAGAGAGGCAGAGAGAGAGAGAGGCAGAGAGAGACAGAGAGAGAGGCAGAGAGAGAGAGAGAGAGAGAGAGAGAGAGAGTGAGAGAGAGAGAGAGAGAGAGAGAGAGAGAGAGAGAGCGTATGAGAGAAAGAGAGAGTGAGAAAGAGAGAGAGAGAGAGAGAGAGAGAGAGAGAGAGAGAGAGAGTACCAGACCAGACCAGATTCTGTAAAAACATTGCTAGACCATTATATGCAGCACAAACAAACAATCAAACAAACGAACAAACAAACGTCAAGTGATAGGTAAGGCAACCTTAAAACATCTCCAATGATCAGTATCAGTGCTGGCTTCAAACCATTCCCAGATCCAGCTCAATTTCCCTACACTCTGTAGATCGAGTGACCCAGATTCTGGGGACAAACAAGGAGAAATTGAAAAAGACACCACAAAAAAAGCAGTTGCTGGATAACCGTACGGCGAAGGGTTTCAATGACTTTACGCCATCGGTTGACAAGACAGCCGAGAGGGACAAAGAAAAGAGATATTTTGGGGGAAGGAGGAAAGGGTAGAGGGATGGGTTGGATTGGATTGAGAGAGAGAGAGAGAGAGAGAGAGAGAGAGAGAGAGAGAGAGCAGAGAGAGAGAGAGAGAGAGAGAGAGAGAGAGAGAGAGGCAGAGAGAGGCAGATACAGAGAGAGAGAGAGACAGAGAGACAGAGACAGAGAGGGGGAGGGTGGTGGTGCTAGGATTGTGATTGTCTGCGACGTGTCCAGTGTGCTCAAGAAAGGTTTCCCCAGACGCGCAATTAATCACGTCTGGGTTATTCAGACATGGAGTCACAGCCTCTTAGCCTGGGACGAAAACAAGAGACGATTTAACGCTTTTTGAACGATCTGTACCCAAATAACTAAAAATGTACAGACAGTCTTTCTCTTCAAAGCCACGGAATACACTACCACGTATCTATCCATGACTCGAATGAGACCATCCTTCGTCCATCTGGACACCGACGGTCAATGGCCTGGCCCTTTTCTCCGCAAAGAGTTTTTTCTCTCCATTTTTGTCCATTTCATTACATTTACTTTATTATGCCATTGCTGTGAAATTCGGGTCGCTTCCTCCCAGTGGAAAGCTAGCAGCAACAAGAGTCGCGCTTCTACCCAGGTGTGTGCGTTTTTATGGTCGTAATCAGCCACCTACACTTATGGCAACATGACCGAGGTCTTTTGCGTGCCACGGTGGTGATACGGGGTGAGACATGGATACCATTTTTGAGTTTGAACGTTAAGCTGACCCGTGTCCGTCCCGTCCTGGATTCGAACTCGTGACTCTAGGATCACAAGTCCACTGCTCTCCTCTACCAATTGAGCTACCCGGCCCGATGGAATTGTTTGTTGGATTCATTTGAAAGCGTCACCCGCGCCAACCAGCGAAATTAGAGTACGGTGGGTTAAAGAAACACGAAATTACCAAGCATGCATCCCCCGAAAGCGGCGTATGGCTGCCTAAACGGTGGGGTAAGCACGGTCATACACGTTCAGGGATGTTGCTACAAATCCATACCTATAGGACAAATGTCCTGAGTTCTTCAGCATCAATAGGACATTTGACCGCTTTCAGAAAGTCTAATAGGACATTATGAATTTGCGCCAAACAGCTTATAACACATTCCATGGAATTGTTCCAAAGTCATGTGCCCACACACACACACACACACACACACACACACACACACACACACACACACACACACACACACACACACACACGCGCGCGCGCGCTGTAGAACACACACATAATATAGTAAATACATCAACACAGTGTGTGTATAATGTTGTATTTGTTTAGTTTCAAAGAAACCACAACAAAGAAACCAACATGAACAACTTCAGAGCTCTTACTTTGATTACAAACTGCATGATTTGGATAAAAGTTGAAAAACAAAATGATCGGTTTGATCTAAATTCTAATGCTGATCTTTTGCAGGCTTTAGGGTTTTTTCAGCGGCATAATTCAGTGCTTCGTCTCGTATCGAAAACAAAAGCAGACGACAAATTTAGTCAGTTGGAGTTGTCTCCCGTACTCCTGCAGCATGCACTGATCTAAAAATAATCCACTATAATAGACGGTTATACCCAAACGGCGCATACCGCAAACGGTTCGGGAATTCCCGACAAAAGAAAAGATCCGCACTGGCAACTCCAGTGTCAGCTGAACACGAGAGCGTTCTGTCTTTTAGAAGATTTGTATCTTGAAATGAAAATTAACGAATATCGCGCTGTCCGAAGGAATGGAGTACATATCGGACAATGACCACGCTCAGGCTAAAACGATAGGACATCTGACCGACATGCGGCAATGTGAATCGGACATTTGGGGATTTTCATCGATAAATGTCCGATGTCCGACGCCTAACGACATCCCTGCACGTAAAAGCCGTAGGAGTTTGAGCCCATGAAGTGATGTGTGGGGGTGAACGTTGTACCTTTAACCACCATGCCTTCTGGAGTCTGATGACACACACTTTCTACCATCTTGACCGAATTCACCACTGTTGGAGGGGGTGGTGGTTCGTAAAGTGGGATGGCCGAAGAGGTGACAGAGATAATTCCTTTCCTTTTGTCATTTGCATCCACTCGTTCCCCTTCACTCGCGCATTTTTCTCCTTTTTATATTTAGTCAAGTTTTGACTAAATATTTTAACATCGAGGGGGAATCGAAACGAGGGTCGTGGTGTATGTGCGTGTGTGTGTGCGTGTGTGCGTGTGTGTGTGTGTGTGTCTGTGTGTGTGTGTAGAGCGATTCAGACTAAACTACTGGACCGATCTTTATGAAATTTGACATGAGAGTTCCTGGGTATGAAATCCCCGAACGTTTTTTTCATTTTTTTGATAAATGTCTTTGATGACGTCATATCCGGCTTTTCGTGAAAGTTGAGGCGGCACTGTCACGCCCTCATTTTTCAACCAAATTGGTTGAAATTTTGGTCAAGTAATCTTCGACGAAGCCCGGACTTCGGTATTGCATTTCAGCTTGGTGGCTTAAAAATTAATTAATGACTTTGGTCATTAAAAATCTGAAAATTGTAAAAAAAAAATAAAAATTTATAAAACGATCCAAATTTACGTTTATCGTATTCTCCATCATTTGCTGATTCCAAAAACATATAAATATGTTATATTCGGATTAAAAACAAGCTCTAAAAATTAAATATATAAAAATTATTATCAAAATTAAATTGTCCAAATCAATTTAAAAACACTTTCATCTTATTCCTTGTCGGTTCCTGATTCCAAAAACATATAGATATGATATGTTTGGATTAAACACACGCTCAGAAAGTTAAAACAAAGAGAGGTACAGAAAAGCGTGCTATCCTTCTTAGCGCAACTACTACCCCGCTCTTCTTGTCAATTTCACTGCCTTTGCCATGAGCGGTGGACTGACGATGCTACGAGTATACGGTCTTGCTGAAAAATGGCATTGCGTTCAGTTTCATTCTGTGAGTTTGACAGCTACTTGACTAAATATTGTATTTTCGCCTTACGCGACTTGTTACATTTAGTCAAGTTTTGACTAAATGTTTTAACGTAGAGGGGGGAATCGAGACGAGGGTCGTGGTGTCTGTGTGTGTGTGTGTGTGTGTGTGTGTGTGTGTGTGTGTGTGTGTGTGTGTGTGTGTGTGTGTGTGTGTGTGTGTGTGTGTGTGTGTGTGTGTGTGTGTGTAGAGCGATTCAGAGTAAACTACTGGACCGATCTGTATGACATTTTTCATGAGAGTTCCTGGGTATGATATCCCCGGAAGTTTTATTTTCATTTTTTCGATAAATGTCTTTGATGACGTCATATCCGGCATTTTGTAAAAGTTGAGGCGGCTATGTCACACCCTCATTTTTCAATCAAATTGATTGAAATTTTGGCAAAGCAATCTTCGACAAAGGCCAGACTTTGGTATTGCATTTCAGCTTGGAGGCTTAAAATTTAATTAATGACTTTGGTCATTAAAAATCAGAAAATTGTAATTAAAATTATTTTTTTTATAAAACGATCCGAAATTACGTTTATCGTATTCTTCATCATTTTCTGATTCCAAAAACATATAATTATGTTATATTTGGATTAAAAACAAGCTCTGAAAATTAGAAATATAAAAATTATGATTAAAATTAAATTTCCGAAATCGATTTAAAAACAATTTCATCTTATTCCTTGTCCGTTCCTGATTCCAAAAACATATAGATATGATATGTTTGGATTAAAAACACGTTCAGAGAGTTAAAAAGAATAGAGATATAGAAAAGCGTGCTATCCTCCTCAGCGCAACCGCTACCGCGCTTTTCTGCATTGTTAATTTCACTGCCTTTGCCACGAGCGGTGGACAGACGATGCTACGAGTGTACGGTCTTGCGGAAAAAATGCTTTGCGTTCAGTTTCATTCTGTGAGTTCGACTGAGCTTGACTAAATGTTGTATTTTCGCCTTACGCGACTTGTTTTCTTTCTATCCATGCTCTTGTTTCTATTTTTTTTTCTGTCTCTTTTTTCTCCTTTTCTTTCTGGATTGATATATACGCGCATTCAGGTAAGCAGGTCAATTTTTTCTGCCACTCAGAATTGACTTTCCGCATTAGTGAATTCAGAGGGAACTTTTTTTTCTGTCCGCGTGACAAGAATGATATTATATAGGCGTTGATACTTGTCTGCGATTCTGGTTCCTTAGTAACACAATCGCATTTCTGCAACCGAGCGAAAGACATCATGTTCAGCCGACTTCCTTCTCGTTAGAGATCTTTGGATTTAAAGACACATTTTCAGGGATTAGGATTGGTGAAAAAAACAGGGAAAAACATGGAAACTTTGTTCAAATCCCTGAACATTTTGCCGTTATTTCGGTAGATCTTGGAAATTTTTTCACGATGGGGAAATAGACGCCGATGAGTTGCCGACACTTGGGTTGCCATTTCGACTAATTTCTGAGAAGAAAAAAAAAGATGAAAATAAATAAAGCTCCTCGCAGCGTTCTGCATCTCTGATTGAACTCGGGACAGTTTGGTAGACCAAGTTTGTTTTTTAATGTAAATTTGTGATGGTGCATGTCATATCTTAAGTTAATGAGACGAGGTTTTGTTTGCATCAAAAGTATTTCTCAACAGGTTTGTCATAAGGGGGCCAAGATTTAAGCCAGCCTTTTTCTGCTCCTGTTATAAATAATGTCTCTGTGACATCTTGATCGCTTAGCTCAACTAATCAGTGGCAATGTTGTTTGTTATGAATGGTTAAAGGGAAGCAACTCTTACGAAAGAAAAAACGTCTTTAGAGTTATTTCCAAATTTCTTTCTATTCTTCACCACTGTGGGAAGAAAAGGGGGTTACATGGTTAAAGGGAAGCAACTCTTAAGAAAGGGTTAAAGGGAAGCAACTCTTTAGAAAGAAAAACGTCTTTAGAGTTATTTCCAAATTTCTTTCTATTCTTCACCTTTTCTGCACGATGGCCTGTCATATGTACACTAAGCCCAAAACGTTAAGGATATTTTTTCAGTGGTATAGCCCAGATGTTAAACAGCATTTGTTTTTGGTCAGAAATATACGTGTGTTTGAAGATCAGTCTTTCATCATAACCTGAATAATGAAGGGGGAGAGGGTATTCCCATCTGAATAAATGACCTCGTCAGCCCATGACAGGGTCATGACAGGAATATAATACGTTCTGGAACTGATTCTCTGACAATCCTCTTTCGTTTTAATGAAGAAACCGCCATCGGGGCATGTGGTTTTGATGAGATGAACATGCATGGACATTTTTTTTGAACGGATTTGGCTCAAAGGATTTAGACGGTGGGATGAGAGAAAACGTCTTTATGCTGTGACTTTTTGTGTGTTCAGAATAATACTTTGAAATTAAAGGCACGTGAGTGCAGAACAGGGGAGAAACAAACTGTAAGCGAACCACAATTTGAGAGTTAAAACGATCGAAGCTGTTACTGTGTTGCATGTAATAATGACTTCCAACGGCACAGACACAGATGAATGAAAGAGGAGGACGAAACAAATCTTGCGAACAACATGAAAACAGGTGCGTGTGGCTGGTTACCGGTTTCGTTTCCGGTGTTTTAGATTTTCACATAATTTCCGGTAAACACGATTCGTGCCACTCCAGCAAATTGAGAAGAAAAAGGAACGCAGAGGAAGAGACAAAGAAAAATGACAATAAGATGGATGTGAACGACAGACAAACAAGCAAACCAAACCAAAAACACAACAACAGCTAAACAAACAAACAAAACCCACACGCAGATTAAGCAATTTAAGGGCAAAAGAAGGAACAGGGAAACCCCTCCATCACTCGCTGGCACCGGGAACAGAGCGTAGACCAATCAGCGTTCGTCTTGGCCAATGAACTGGTCGCTCAGACATCCCTCACTATCAGGGCAGTCTATTCGTCCAAATGTCGAAGAAGTAGGAGTGCAACCGTTTGTGTTTTGTTTATTTCCCAATAAAGTTCAGCAACATTTAAGAAAAAGAGTTGTCCCACAACCTTGAGAATGAGTTTTTTTTGCAACGTTGAGGAACGGAGATTTCGTCGATCATCATTCTGAGACGAATTAAAAAAGACGAAATGGTGGACGGGAATTGGAAGAGTAACAACAAGCCAGAAGCACCGATCACGACGTGGATTGTGGTCATTAATCAAGTCTTGGATAGCCACAGGCCACTACAACGACATACGACAATGGCTGATCGTCACCTGTTGGATGTAAATGATCACCACCTGATCACCTGCCTGTAGACATAGTGTACGGAGGTGAGAGAGAGAGAGAGAGAGAGAGAGAGAGAGAGAGAGAGAGAGAGAGAGAGAGAGAGAGAGAGAGAGAGAGAGAGAGAGAGAGAGAACACAGAGAGAGGGGGGAGAGAGACAGACAGACAGACAGACGGAGAGAGAGAGAGGCGGGGAGGGAGAGAATGCCCACAGGGGCAACAAGAAGGTTCAGTGATGTTCAATGTTCACCAAGAGATAATTACTTCACCAAGAACGTTCCCCTTGCACTCGATAACGTCGCTAATGATGTAGTTACACAGTGTTGTTGCCGATAAATTGCTGTACGCCTCTATCTCGTGATGGAGGCAGCTGTGTTAGGTGCCACTGATCTGTTTGTTTTTCTCCCATATATTTTTCTGTTCTTTGTAGGGGCGCTATTTTGTTGACATGATGGTCATTTTTTCGAGGTCAATTAAGAAATAATCGTTAGCGTCTGTGAGACAGGATGGTGCGACGTGAAAGAAGTGCGGATCGAATTTCCTTTAGTGCCATACAATGGGGAGGATTTATTGAACAGGCGATAGTTACCCTTGTTGTCTTTTCTTTTGTTTTGAATTAGATTTTTGAACAAGAATGCTTTTTTTCCTCAATTTTTAGAGGAAGTTGTTTTTGATGCTTTTTATTGTAAAGCGCCAAATGATCACTGTTTTTATTCTCTCCAATGTTCTTCCATGTGGTCATTATTAAGACGCCCCCACCCTCTGTAACGACCTTTGTCTCCATCACCCTTCCCCCTCCTCTACCCCCCCTCCCAACCCCTCTCTCTCTCTCTCCCTGTCTTGCAGTGAGAGAGTGTGTGCGCCGGTGAGAGACGAACTTGCTTCTGGTGAGCGGGGGCGAAATGAAACTCATTGCATACAGTAAGATACTGGAGGGGGGGGGGGGGCAAGATGGGAGGGGGCGAAATGGGAGAGGGCGAGATAAGAGGGGGCGAAATAGTAGGGGGCGAGTCGGGACGTCACCCTTTTTTCTCCAAATCCTGTTAATCCGTGCCCTCATTTGTCGAATGACTTAGCGACCAACAGCACTAAACAGTAACAGTAACCACCCCATGCCCCCCTCTCAACAGTCCAGTCACAGAAAGGAAGAACCGCTTTGTGTGGATGAAGGATTTTCCCCGTGATTGGTCAGCGCTTGCTTCGACGGCTTAGCGGTCAAGCAATCCAGAGTCCAGCGTAGCTTTGGCTTTGAACGATGGACGCTTCAAGCTTTTAGATTTCGTGGCCTTGTGCGGTGGGGTTGGTTGGAGTGAATTGGTGTCGGTGGGGTGGGGGTGGGGGTGGGGGTGGACTTATGGGGTAGGGGGTCAGTCAGTGTCCCTCGTGTCCGCTGTATGAGTTGGGGTCCATTTGGAGATGACCAGGGCGTTGACTCAGCAGCGGCAATGGCCTGCGACTAATATGTTTCTGATAGCCGGGGGTACCTTTGTTGGACTTGACGCTGATGTACGAATGAGAATCAGGGATTTGTGCCTCTATGGCTGACTTGGCGTTAAGGAATAAACGACTGTTGATCTATCCCAATAGCCTTGTTTGACCCCCGCCGTTAAGCCGCGGGTCTCCTAGAAAATTCCCGGTCTGTACAGTGAACACAAACGATTTTTGTGAGTACACACCTGTTTCCAAACAGACGAGAAGTGAACAATATGAGAGCGTAGGTTTCGGGCTTAAGTGTGTAAATTTGTCATATGGACGCATCTGCAGCGAACATTTCCAGTCAAAGGTTTTCAGTTTATTTTCTCCAGTTTTGTGTTGTTTCTTTTAGGTAGTTTAAATGTTGCTGGGTTTTGTTTTTTACCCGGCAGATGATTAAACGTTTCTAACGAAAGGCGGGAGAGCTTGTGTGAGATATAAATTCCTGAAAGAATTCCAAGCGTGGCGACACTCAACCGTGAACATAGCCAGTACAGTAACTCTCGATTACGCATAGTTTCTTCTTGACCAAACCCTGAAGGTCTATCAATTGGCGATTTTTTTATATATATTTTTTTTTTACAGGAAATGAGTAAATTCTTATTAACATGGGAGGTCCCGGTCAATAGGCGATAACATGGACACTCAGGTACAGTAACTCTTGAATACGCATAGTTCCTCCCTGACCAAACCCTCAAAATCTTTCAATTTGCACACTTTCTTTCAAGAGATGAGTAAATCCTTGTTAGCCTAGGCAGGTCCCGGTGTTGGTCAATAGGTGGCGAACGTGGACAGTCAAGAACAGTAACTCTGGAATACGCACAGTTCCTCGCTGGGCAAACTCTCAAGATCTTTTAATTTGCAAATTTTGTCATAGGAGATGAGTAAATCCTAGTTAGCGTGGCAGGTCCCGGTCATGGTCAATAAGTGGGTAACACGGACAGTCCGGAAAAATGAACAGGCTCTCGTTGGCCTCAACCACTGATCAATTCAAGTCAAGAATAGTGACTCTTGACTACGCATAGTTCCTGGCTGACCCAACCCTCAAGGTCGTTCAATTTGCAAAATTTCTTTCAAGAGAATGATGCATAAATCCTTGTTTAGCTGCTACCGTGGCATGTCCCGGTCTTGGTCAATCAGCGGTGTCAGGAACAGTAACTCTTGAATACGCATATTTCTTCGCTGACCAAACGCTCAAGGTCTTTCAATTTGCAAAATTTCTTTCCAGGGATGAGTAAATCCTTGTAAACCGTGGCAGGTCCCGGGCTTGGTCAAGTCTTGGCCAGTCCAAAAGGTCCCTGGGGTTTGCGTCTTTGGCTTCTGATTGGCGAAAAACCATGCTTCTTTTGCCCTCCGTCTTGGCGAGTGATTGGATAAGTCTCGCCATCTTTCAGTGTCCGGCCGTCCCTCTCCGGCCAGTGAAGTCCCCGCTCTCTAGCTGACCGCTAAAGTGGATTAGCTGATCAAGAGGATTTAGGGGGGCTGCGGGTGTTTAGGACGAGAGGGAGAGGTTTTAGAGAGGTTGGTTTCTGTGCTGAACATCTCACAGAGTTTGCGTTTTCCCTTGGGGGTAGTTTTGCTGTGTATGTGTGGTCTTACTTGACATGGTTGATGTGATGAAGATGCGTGTGTTTCTGTGTGTCTGTCTGTTTGACTTAATCTGTGGTTGTTGTTGTTGTCGTCGTTGTTGTTGTTGTTTTTCGTGTGTGTGTGTGTGTGTGTGTGTGTGTGTGTGTGTGTGTGTGTGTGTGTGTGTGTGTGTGTGTGTGTGTGTGTGTGTGTGTGTGTGTGTGTGTGTGTGTGTGTGTGTGTGTGTGTGTGTGTGTGCGTGTGTGCGGGAGGGAGGGAGGGAGGCAGGGAGGGACGGACGGACGGACTCCCGCAGAAGATATATACTCCACAGAGAAAAAACATGTAACCCAGATTCCTAATGCTGCTCCAAATGATTGCAACTATAATTATTACCTCGGGTATTTTGAGCAACAAATTACACGAAGCTGCATGCAAGTGTCTGACTGCAGACGGAGCCATCACAAAGTGCATTTAGAATCATACACATTTAGAGCCAGATATGTAATGAACCGCCCAGAGTCACAAAGGGAGGACACTCTCCAGAATTTGTTTTGACAGGAAGTGACGAGTGGGGCTGAATGCCCGGATGACGTGAGACTCGCTGATTGGACAACCTCAGGCAAACATAGCGTGTGCAAATGACAACTGTCACAATCGCTTTTGTACCCCGTTCTCTGGTGTAGGGAGATCAGTTTGTGAGGGGAAAAAAATCATCGCGACAATTTTGAAACGTCTGAAATATCATTTCAGCCGTTTTAGTTTTGCGCAGAATTTGGTGGTGTGACTTAAAAAACAAAGAAGTGGCTTGACCAAAAACCCCACAAATAAGTGTTTTCAAAAGTACACGGTATGTTCCACCCAGCGATTCTTCCGATGTGAAAATTTAGCTTGAAAATTGGGTATCGTAGTCTATTTTGAGAAAGTACGTCCTCTTTAAGAGATACATGTATATCTAAAATATACGACCAAAATTGTGGCACGCAGATATCATTTCAAAGGAAAATGTGAGTTTAACTTCGCGTGCAGACGACTGATTAGAACATTGTGCGAGAGGATGTGGTAAGAAGACCGTGCCGTCAAGCAATTCTGACAGAACTGTATACGACACCACAATATCATTTTAGACGAGATGCCTTGAAAGGGAATGAATTCCGCCGATCGGTATGTCCCTAGTTGCTAGACCAAGTCGTTTGCTTATTAAGATTTTTTTTATTCAAATTTTTTTTTCATATCATTTCCTTGTTATTAGTTTTCATGCCTGAGGATAACCATGATTGATCAGAGGTAGTTTTGAAACTCAAGAATCAATCTGTTAGTTATTGAAGAAGGCCGCGCATAATTTTCACCTAAGTCCTTTGAGGCTGTGAAGACGTTGCCTTACTGCCTCGCTGTGACAGAAGTGAAACTCGAATACACGAGTCAGACAGACAGACAAACAGAAAGACACACGTGACATACAGACGCACCTTCGCACGCACGATTGACTCGTTCGTTATTATTTTGTATCGGCTCTTCAGCTGATATTGCTATTCGAGATCGATGCAAGTTGGTTTCTCGCACGCACAAAAGCACGCGCTTCTGAATTTAAAATTGATTTGACCGAGTAATAGTATCAGACGAATCGTTCGAGCAGCAAAAAGCGCCTATTTATTGTGGGGTATTACAATTTGGCGGACACCAACAGCTCATTATTTCCAGCGACAGGATCGAGAGGGGCTATTTCTGGTGAGCAAATGTTCTGGTCAGGTTGTTATGGAAACAAGGTGAACCCCTCTTCACGTTCTGCGATATCACTAATACCGTCTGGTCGGTATCCTGATAGACCTGATGCTGCTTTTGGGGACACGAGTTGCAGTTTCCGGCAGACGTTGACATTTTTGAGGGAGGTAGCTGGTTGGAGTATGAGTGGGAGAGTGGTTATTGGGTTGGGGGTGTGTTCAACAATAATACGAAAAAAATGTGAGCTGCTCTTTTTTTTCTTCTTCAAGAGACGGTTTTTTTTTTTTTTTGCGAAGTGAAACTCAGTGTGTAAAGGAGTAAACATTACGTTCCCGAACGACTCTCAAAAGACACACTTCTTCCCTTGTAGACGGTTTGGCTCACCATCTCACATCTGATCAGGGTTTAACATGAGAGAAAACCATTCCATCTCTGTGACCCTTGTAATTTAATGCAAACACTTAAACCTGACTTTCTATCTTGGTTGCTTGTTTGTTGTTTGCTGGAGACTGTTAAGCTGCTATTGTTTTGTTCAAACATTTTTTCGTTTGAGAAACTAGCCCCCGGTAAAGTATTGTCTGCATATCTTGGTGACCACCCGAAGCAAGAACTGAAGGCATTAGTTCTTGGCAACTGCGAACTCTTCAGCTGCTCTGGTTTCCTCTATTTTTGTCAGTGTTGTTATTTATTTTAAAACCAGCCGCCTCTACCCCAAGAATGTCTTGTGGGTCATTTACTGACCACTCCAAGCAAACACTTAAACACGACTTTCTTGGTCACTCAGACCAGCAGCGGTCATCAAACGACCCAGCGGCCATTGTGGTCCTCGTGTTGTCCTGTCTCCCTTGACCATTCCCTGGCCAGTCAAAGGGGACACGTGAACAGCAGCTCATAACGGCTCTGGCCCGGTCATTTAGTGCCCACCACCGCCATCAGCGAGGCGACAACGACTCCCTGGCGATGGGGTGGTCGCTGTCGTTGGTCGGCGGCGTTGTCGTCCCCCCGAGGCGCCATTTTGTGGTCGCCGAAACGGACAGTCTAGCACCTCGGCCTTTGGTAAAGGGCTGTCACTCTCTGTCTTGGCTGTCGCGTGGCCTTGAGTAACTTCCCTTGATGTGTCTTGGGTAGATGGGGTGTTGGGGGGATCGAGAGGGGGATGGGGGGGGGGGGGGGGGTGGAGGGGTGGTAAAAAGGGTGAAGTTGGGAGAGTTAGTGAGGAAAAGGGTAGGGGGGGGGGGGTTGCTTTTTTCAGACTATCTGGCTGGATGTCTTGTTTACTTTCTGGGTCTACTCTCTCTCTGTCTCTGTCTCTCTGTCTCTGTCTCTCTGTCTCTTTCTCTCTCTCTGTGTCTCTTTCTCTCTCTCTCTGTTTCTGTCTCTCTCTCTCTGTTTCTGTCTCTCTCTCTCTCTCTTTTTTTTTTTACCTATTCTTCTTTTTTCTTTTAAACCCACCAGGAGAGAACGAGAAGAAGAATACCCAACCATCCGAACAACAAATTGCCCAAAGATGTAAAATATTGATGTTCCAAATCTCGCTGTGGTTAACTAATCTGTTCAGTCGTCAGTTAAAAGATGTGATGCTTCCTTTTAACACGTTTACTTTGCAAACGATGGCGTGCAAAAAAAATGAACGCCTGCTATCTTTTTCTAATCTCACTTATCTTTGTAAAACTTAAAAACGCTGACAGTTTGCGACTTGAAACTCGGAAGAAAAGCGTACTGGCAAATTGGAGATCGGACAGGATGGTAATAAAAATGAAATTTAGGGGTTGAAATCGCTATCTATTTGTAATCGAAGTTGTCGCAAGAAACACGACAAAACGATTGCATGCCGGAAGAAAGATCGGTTCTCTAAATGCCACGTTAGTGGAGAATACATTTCACTCGCAATCAAAATAGCCCGAAGCCCGCCTTTTTCTCTTCAATTTAAATGGAAAATGTATGGGTTTTGTGTGCATTTGGTTTTGTGTGTGTGTGTTTTTCCTTGTTGCCGCACCATTTCTGTCTCATTTTGTTTTGGTAGATTTTTTTCCTGTCTCTTGTTTTTTCCCTTGTCTTTTCTTTATATATATTTTTTACTGACCGCAATGTGTTCTGTTTGGTTTGCAACTTTTTTCTACTTTAATTTTTTTGTTTAAATATAAAACTTTCTTCCTGAAAGTCGATAACAGAATTCTGTTCGCCGTCTTCACGATCGTCCTTGACCTTTTCAGCCCGGAAAGGGGACATTTCTAAAATAACAAACAAACTTTTCAAAAACACGTTACACAATCTTGTTTAGAAAGAAACAAATAAAAGCAAGCCAGGTAGAGAAAAAAAAGTGAATGAGAAAAAAAATGCAATAACAATATTTCCGTTGTTTACATAGGACGCAGCATTTTGTCTAGAACGGATAGAAAGGAAGAGCGAAAGAAAGGAAGAAATTAGCGCACAGGAAAAATCTGACAAGAACATCTACGTGTGTTTGAGAAAGACACAGAACATTGAGTAAGAAAGAAGTAACGTGTAACAGAAAGAAGAACAATTTCCTTAAAAGATACACTTTTGATCGAGAGAGAGAGACGAATCATGTCCAAAACGGAAAAAGAGTTTGGAAAAACATCTCAAACAGAGCACTTCCTTGAAACAAGAAAGAAAATCGTGTCTAAAAATGAATTCTAAACAAGAAGGGGGGAAAACAGGAAAAGAAAACCTGAAGCAAAACAGTCTTGTGACAAATCTTGTCTAAAAAGAAAGAGTTGGGAAAATTGAACGGAGGGAAGACAATCGCAAGCAAAACATTTCTTTTTCGGACAAAAAGTGAGAGTTGTTCTCTAATTAGACACCCATCGCAAGACACTCCACGCGGGACGCCCATTCCTGGTTGTTTTGGAGATAAACAGAAAGGTTTTGTTAATGCCAAATCTTGAACTGTTTAAAATCATGACGACAACGGGTATCTCCGCTCGCGTCGTCAATTGAAAGCGTAGTAGGCTTGTTGCTGGTTTCACTTTCTGACAATGTAAATTTCATGAACATGAGAAACATGAACAAAACATTGTTTAAACCAACTGAAAGTGGGATGTGGAAGCATATGCGCATCATTCTGTCCTCCAGTGTAAACATGATTGGCCTGCTTCATGATAGTTGTTTCCCGCAGTGGGGCACTGCGGTTATGAAATTAAAGGCCCCTCCTGTTTTTGGAACCGCAGGAGCTTTCTAGTTTGCTGTTAGGTAGATTTTTGGTTCCTCTTTCCTGTCATGCTCTCTTTTTCTTCATGAATTCTTTTCTTTTTTCTGCCTTCTTGCTCATTCACCTGTATTTTTTCCAAAAATCTCTTCTCCTGCCGCTTGTCTCGTGATTCATGTATAGTTTAATCTGTTAGTGTTCTGATGTAAGCCCAGCAGTAGATAGGTTAAGCCTATTTTAACATACTGGAAACTGGTAATCTTCCAGTAGGTATTAATTTAGTTTTACTAAAGCCTGCTGGGACACAAGTAATGGGTTAGTGCATTTGTAAACAGGAATCGCTTGACAAGTGGCCCCCTTCACCCCCTCCCCCCCCCCCCCTTCCTCGTCCTGATATGGCTCTGCGTAGTCGGCTGGACGTTAAGCAACAAATAAACAAACAAACAAATGATATCTGTTGCTTTTTGGGGCCAGCGGACCATATAGGCCAGATCAGGACCCCGGCCTGCTTCATCTGAGTAGTGCTTCGTAATGTTGGCGTTGAACAACGAAAGTAGGCCACAGCGTTGCGTGAAGTAACGTCCAGATGCGAGCAAAGTGTCAGTCGGCCGGAGTTGGTTTTGATTAAATCGTTGACTTCTGACGTCAGTTAAAAGTTCAAGATGTCATCTGTGAAGTTATTCATGTTTAGCAAGAGCTTCCTGACTTACAGAATTAAAAACAGAAAAGAATGGTAGGTTATTGGAACGTCTGTGTTGGGATTTCTTCCTGACTTACGATTAGTTTGCACTTTATGCTTCATTCATAAGCGAGCGATATAAAATTAGTTGTAAGCTTACTTTCTGCAGTTGTATTGCCAAAAGCTGAAGCGTTTGAAGGACCTGGCGTTTGGTCGAAATCAGCGTCCTGATTTTAAACGTGGCAACGTCCAATCTTGGGCCACTTGCAGATTTCAAGCCATTTTTGCATTTTGACAGTGCGTGGGGCAATGGCCGTGCTTAATCTGAATCATCTCCTGTGCTGATATATTGCACAATGCGGCCAGTTATCTGTAACATCAGAAGAGGCTGTCTGAGAATTTGCTGCAGAGAATGTGAATCGGGTTTAAAGGAAGAATGGCAGATTTTCCATAGAATTTTTCTCTTTCAATTAGTTTCTTGCAAGAATGAAATATTTTCTTGTGTGTGTATGTGTGTGTGTGTGTGTGTGTGTGTGTGTGTGTGTGTTTGTGTGTGTGTTTGTGTGTTTGTGCAAAATTTGACGTGCGTGCGTGTGTGTGTGTGTGTGTGTGTGTGGCTTTGTAAAAAGTTGGTGGAGATTCCATTGAACGATTTTTGTCTGTTCTTTTCCGTGTCCTTATTTCGACCCACCCCTGGGGTCAACTGTAGCGCTTTTGAAATATTGCATCGCAAACAGCGCAATCTGATCAAGCGGGCATGGTAAGGTCGATGACACGGCCAAATAGTTTGCGCCCAATTTGTGAAACATGGAAAACATTTTGCGAGATTGAGAGAAGCAATTTCCTCGACCTGCGTGTGTGAATTTGTGGAGAGTGATCCAGATGGTTCCATCGCAAACTATAGGCATTGGAATTCACGCTGTGTTGTTTTCCGTTGGGGAACTGACGGACCAAAGCAGATCGAGTTTCTGGCATCATGGCTTGGAGTTTTAACAACGGCTGTGTGAGGGTTTTTTTCAAATTATTTCTAATGCCATTGTTGTTGTTTGCTTCAGGTTAAGGTAGAGGGATGCGAGTGTTCTGAATTAATCCTCGAAAGTGTTTTGTCTGCGCGCAGGATTACGTCATTAAGAAATTAAAGCTTTCAAAATGTTAGTGTATTGGTGTTTGAAAGTGCACCGAAGAGTAAAATCTCTGGTGTTGTGTTAGCATTTAATTTCAACAGCTATTGTTTGAAGAAGGATATATATATATATTGCTGTTTACTCTTCCTGGTAGTAAAAAAAGAGAAGCAATGATTTGCGATGTCCTCAACCTGGCATTGTGCTACCCATTGACGCTCTCTCTCTCTCTCTCTCTCTCTCTCTCTCTCTCTCTCTCTCTCTCTCTCTCTCTCTTTCTTTCTTTCTCTCTCTGTTTGTATATCTGCTAGCGTGGCGTGCATACTCCCACACACACGCGTTCGCATGAATGGCAGCACGAGCCATTACTGATCCGAGGACTCGACGTCCGCTGATAAACCTCCGCACTCCATCAAGAATCCAGCGATATAGGTGGACAGAGGGAGTAGGTAGAGAAGTAGGAAATGGGGGGGGGGGGGGATGCGGGGAGGGGAGGGGGATACGGAAGCAGGTACAGAGGGGGGAGGGAGAGGTTGGGGAACAATAGACTGAGCACAAAGTCATTGGAATTATTGATATCAAAAGGGGGAGAGGGGGGAGGGGGTAGCATTGTGAGAGGGAGAGGGAGGAGGAGGCAGAAGTTTCGAGTAGAGTTTAGACTGTGTACGGTCAGTGAGATTGAGAGAATCGGGAAAGGAGAATGGTGGGGGGGGGGGGGGGGGGGGCAGGAGTTTTAAGTAGAGTTTAGACTGTGTGCGGTCAGTGAGATTGAGATAATCGGGAAAGGAGAATGGAGGGGGGGGGGGGAGGGGGGTGGGCAGGAGTTTCAAGTAGAGTTTAGACTGTGTACGGTTAGTGAGATTGAGAGAATCGGGAAAAGAGAATGGGGGGTGGGGTGGGGGGTGGGGGGATACAGGATTGGATTTGGGGGGAGGGGATGTCAAGAGTTTAGAGTTAAACCTATGTATGGTTAGTGAGGGGAGGGGGAGGGGGGGATGGGTTTTAGAGTGTAGACTTTGCCCGGAGTTGGTGAGATCAAGAATAATCAAGGAGGGGGGGGGAGAATGGGGGTGGGGGGAGGGGGGATGAATTTATAGTGTAGACTATGTCCAGAGGTACTGATGAATAAAACATTGACAGCAGTGGTCAGTGTCTCTGGTCTCCTCTTCTCCCTCACACACAATGGATACACACAGTGACCACCGTCGGGTCAACTGGTCAAAACTGACTCGGCCACTAGCTGTAGGACATTTCTAGACAGGTTTATATTGTGCCGGGAACGCTTCTGGTAACCTATATCTGACCTTTCTGAAATGGGTATGGGGCATAATGCTTCGAAAGAAAAAACATACCCGGTACTATGAAATACGTTCAAGCACGACTCAAGCATTGTTCATGGGAATAAAGGAATATAATTCGGGAAGTATCCCAATAGATAGGAGCCCGAATTTCCCTGTGGGAATTACGCAAGGACACTGAGACATTACTTACCCTATACCAAATACCAAAAGTTGCTTCACGGCGATTTACATAACCAGTGTCAAATAAAACGCATCGACAGAAGACTAAAGAGTTAAGTTAATGCAATTGATTAATAGTCAGAACACAAGTATACCTCTTGTGCTGTTCTGTTGACATGAAATATTTTCATCGCTGCGACTGCGAGTAATATATTTCTTTAATTTATGCAAGTTAAACAAACATTCAACGAACAATAATAAGAATAGAATCACTGCAAAAAAGATGCATTCTGTTTTCTTGAAGGTACTCGAAATTGTGCAGTTATTGCCCTACAGGTCATGTTACTTTGTAAAATATTTTACTTATTACCACAGCAAACTGACAAAATGCAAAGAAAGGATACAGGTCTGTAACTATTGCAAAGTGTATGAACACATTAACGTCGAACATGTGCATCCCTCATAGCGAGTTCTTTTGTTGACTTTGGGGTTGGGTTTATTTGCAGCACAGACGGCCAAAGTAAATACATGGCTGTGCATTGGGATTTATGCGAGCTTGTCTGCCGTGCTAAATTGAATCGAAAGCATAGGGTTCCATCGAGAGAGAGAGAGAGAGAGAGAGAGAGAGAGAGAGAGAGAGAGAGAGAGAGAGAGAGAGTTTGTTTGTTTGTTTGTTTGTTTGTTTGCTTAACGCCCAGCCGACCACGAAGGGCCATATCAGGGCGGTGCTGCTTTGACATATAACGTGCGCCACACACAAGACAGAAGTCGCAGCACAGGCTTCATGTCTCACCCAGTCACATTATTCTGACACCGGACCAACCAGTCCTAGCACTAACCCCATAATGCCAGACGCCAGGCGGAGCAGCCACTAGATTGCCAATTTTAAAGTCTTAGGTATGACCCGGCCTGGGTTCGAACCCACGACCTCCCGATCACGGGGCGGAGAGAGAGAGAGAGAATTGAATTGAATTGAATTGAACTTTATTTTACAAGGATTTAGATTTAAGGCTACGCCTTTTCTTACAATCTGTCCTTGGGACGCATAGACACACAATTATATAATTAAAAAAAAAAAAAAAAAAAAAAAAAAAAATTAAAAAGTTAAAAAGTTAACCAACAAAAGGAGGTCGGAAAACGTGATAATAAAGATGACGATGATGATGATGACGATAATGATGATGATAATGATGATGATGATGATAAAGATGAGGCATGAAGAGCATACATATGTGGTTATTCATAAAATCAAATGCATACAATGCAGGTAATTATAAATACAAGCTGGTGGCAATCGAACATGTAGCAATAGTGTAAAAAAAATATGTTCAGAATATACAATGCATAGCATATTTTTGACGTAATACTAAGTTTGGTAAGTCAAAAGGCGTTAAACTACTCAGACATTAAGTGGTTTTTAACACATTTTTAAAAACTTTTTAATGACTTTAGGTGCTTAAAGGATGATGGAAGTGAATTCCAAACTGAAGTACCCGAAAAAGCAAGACTGGTCTTATACAGGTCAATTCGTGGAATTGGTGGGATCAAGTTGACCGACCCATATCTGTGGGTAGCTTTATTAAATAATGATGTAATGTAAATCGGCACTTTACCGTGATACAATTTATGCATGAAAATGGCTTTGTTTAACTTGAGATGCTTTTCCAGTGGAAGAAAGTTAAGCATTTTTAATTTCATATCTGTTGAGGCATTATCCTTTGGCCGAGCGACGATAGAGAGTCTAACTTTTTGGCTCACGTAAGTGTAGCCTATGCGATCGTAACTTTGTCTGGCTGTGCGTGCGTGTGTGCGTGTGTGCGTGTGTATGTCTGTGTGTGTGTGTGTGTGTGTGTGTGTGTGTGTGATAGAAACTTTAACATTTCCGAGTCTATGGATTACGTCAGTCTCGGTCAAAAGTGTTTGACGTGTGTGATAGAAACTATTTGAAGACGTCACATTATGACGTAAGAGGGTTAGACGTCACGCAAAGGAATTACTGAACGTCTCGGTCATTGTTATTGTGAGCGGGCCGAGACTACTTGGCAGATCCAGGGTCTCGCTTTCTTGCACAGTTTCACCTATGCTTACTGTGTGTGTGTGTGTGTGTGTGTGTGTGTGTGTGTGTGTGTGTGTGTGTGTGTGTGTGTGTGTGTGTGTGTGTGTGTGTGTGTGTGTGTGTGTGTGTGTGTGTGTGTGTGTGTGTGTGGGTGTGTGTGTGTGTATGTGTGACGGAGTGATTGAGTTTGTGTTACTGTTTGTCGATTTCTTACGTGAGCCTTGAAGGCTTCGCCTCTTGTTCAAGTACATCACTGCTGCCATCCCAGAGCGTCGAAACATAATTAATGTGAGGTATTACATGAGCATGGTGGAACATTTCCAGAGTCCTTCTGTCCGTAAATTGCTTTAACTTGGATAGGAAGAAAACGTTCTTGGCTACTTTCTTGCAGATATGCTGTAATTGTGCCTGCCACTTGAATTCACAATCAATAATTACCCATAAAACGCGATGCTGTTGAACTTGTTCAATTGATTGCGTACCAATAGTAAGATTCAGTTTGAGTGTAGAAATCTGATGTTTTTGTCTGGTTGCGATTACCATACTTTTAGTTTTTATTGGATGGACAAGCATAGCATTAGCACTACACCAGTTATTTACATCGTTTAAAGCTGTTTGAAGGGAGAGAGAGAGAGAGAGAGAGAGAGAGAGAGAGAGAGAGAGAGAGAGAGAGAGAGAGAGAGAGAGAGAGAGAGAGAGAGAGAGAGAGAGAGAGAGAGAGAGAGAGAGATTCTTTATTAACTTGGGTAATGGCATAAGCAAACAGGTGATTCTTGTAGATCCAGCCCTCACCAATCAGAGAACTGTTTTGGTGGTTCTAACCATTGTAAATAATCTTAATTTGAGTGGTTTGCACAAATGATGATGGTTGAAAATATCCCTCTTAGGTATACGCTCTGTCAGTACTGGAAGCAATTTAGATTGATTTTAAATTGACACTCAAAGAAGAAAGCATGGGACTTTGTCCTTCTAACTAGTAGTGAACTGTGGCTAGTGCCCATTCGTCCGTTTCCACCAAGAGGAGTACGACCCCAGCAAAAGCAATACACAAGAGAGCGACAGTAATACTAACATTTGGTACAAGCAATTACTGAGCAAGTCCCATAACCCGATGTTTAGTAGCACATCCAGGGGCCAGTAACTCTGGCCGACTCCCACTTACAAAGGGAGATCACAGCGACCCAAATGGCAAATACTTTG
>NW_027125745.1:61490-69475 GCF_037325665.1 Littorina saxatilis
GTGTGTGTGTGTGTGTGTATTTGTGCGAGTGCCTGTCTGCCTGTGTGTGCGTGCGTGCGGGTATAATTGTGCGTCTGTTCCTTCATACGTTTGTTTGCGTGTTCGCGCGTGCCGTGTGTGTGTGTGTGTGTGTGTGTGTGTTTGTTTGTGTGTGTTTGTGTGTGTGTGTTTGTGTGTGTGTTTGTGTGTGTGTGTGTGCGTGTTTTCGATGTTATGTGTGTGTTCGACGGTGTGTGTGTGTTCGACGGTGTGTGTGTGTTCGACGGTGTGTGTGTGTTCGACGGTGTGTGTGTGTTCGACGGTGTGTGTGTGTGTGTGTGTGTGTGTGTGTGTTCGACGTTTTGTGTGTGTTCGACGGTGTGTGTGTGTGTGTGTGTGTGTGTGTGTGTGTGTGTGTATGTGTGTGTGTGTGTGTGTGTGTGTACCCACTCCCCACACTATGATGAGCTGACTATATTTGCGCCTTGATATTTTATTCATGTTCTTACGTTTTGTGCTGTTTATTGTGATTCACCACACCCGAGTTTATCGTAATTGAGATAATAAAGTGTTCTATGTCTATGTCTAATACACATGCACACACGCACGTAGGCTACACAAATCCAATCTTGACTTTGAACTTTATATAAACATACATCCTCTTCACAATTAACGAGGACAAACGTAATTTACAAACACCTAAGTACAACAATTTTTCTGTTTTAAAAATTCGGACACACATTTTCTCAAATAATATGAAATTCGCTGAACTTATCTTCTTTTCACTACACCTTATATCTTGATTCCCCAAAAATGGAGTTCTGCCTTTTTAAATTTACCAGTAACACAAACATTCGCTCTGACCAAACTATTTTTGTCCAGCAGTTTTACCGATACACAATCATTAAAAAAACACTGCAAAAAGAGTTTTAAGTTAACCGACTTCGCTACCACATAAACAACCTTTTTTATTGTCCCCAACATTCTGGTCAACGAAATCATTATTATAGACAGTCATTCTATTTAAGGACAATCATCACAGCTTTCGTTCAACCAGTTAAAAACAACAATTATAGTAAAAGCTACAGCGCGATCAACGTTTGCCCATTTACGAACTCGCGATGAGATTTGTTTCTTCTGGTCACCAAGCCTACCGTTTACAAACGCATGCGCACTAATTGGGATTCCCCCAATTTTCTCGACCTTGACCTCAGAACTCTCGAAGCCACTACTTCGGCGTTCAATTTAGCTCGTGCATACCGAGTAGCTGGCAACTTTGCTTTCGAAGTTCCCACTTCCAATGTCAAGGGCCTCTCGCTTGACATAATTATACGACGATATCGCATCTCAAGGATCCTTACCCATCCAAAAGAAACCTCCAGCGCATACTACAATTGCAGGACATTCCGTTTTTAAAGGCAGTTCATTGGGAAATGATCTCAGACACAATATCGAAGACGTGAAATGCGTCAATCGAGCAACTGTCGTAACTTGGCTACAATGAGACGGTCTCCTACCTTGCACCATAGACACGGACTGTGACATTCTTGTTTAATTTAGGTGAAATGCTTAAAACAGAGTGACTCAAAAGCGACAGTTCGATCAGTTACTGACCGAAAAAAACGTGCTAGAGTCATTCGGCGAAGGTGGCGAGCTTTCAAACCAGCACGACTGAATAACTCAGAATGCCTTTTTTCATCATGCCTCTATTCTACACGAGTAACATAGTGCAGTGGTAACGGTTCCGGACTCTCGTTCATTCGCTCCGGGTTCAAGTTCCGCCGGGAGCTATATATTTTTATTTTTTATTAATCTTTTCCTTTTTAAGCCTCCGCAATTGCATTCCGGCTGCAAAAACCGGGTTTTGCCTCTGTGTTAATTTTATTCATTTGCAAAAGAAACCTTCCTATGCTTTGAAAAAATCATATCATGTCTTGACTTTCAACTGTACGCGCGTGTGTATATGTGTGTCACTACGGTGAGTATGTGTGTGTGTGTGTGTGTGTGTGTATGTGTGTGTGTGTCTGTGACGTGTCACTTGTGTCATCATAGTTTCAGTGTGTGTATGAGTGTAGATTGAGAGAGAATGAGAGAAAGTGAGAGAGAGTGAGTGTGTGGTTATTTGTTTGTGACTGTGTGCGTGCGTGTATGGGTGCGTGTGTGTGTGTATATGTGTGCGCGCGAGCGCGCGCGCGTGTGTGTGTGTGCAGTGTGTGGTGTGTGTGTGTGTTTATGTGTGCCGTCAGTGTCACTTGTGTCATAGTGTCAGTATGTGCATGAGTGTACGTTTGTCTGTGTGTGCATGTGTCGTAAGAGAGAGAGAGAGAGAGAGAGAGAGAGAGAGAGAGAGAGAGAGAGAGAGAGAGAGAGAGAGAGAGAGAGAGAGAGAGAGAGAGAGAGAGAGAGAGAGAGAGAGAGAGTGAGAGAGAGAGCGACACTTCTTTGCCAATTTTGGACCAGACAGCGTCTTTATGTTTAACAGTTAGACTGTTCTGTAAACTTGGTGTTTACTGTGTTTTTTTCTAATTAACTGTTCTGAAATTTGGACAGAATAACCGTTCTTTCGTAAAACACTTCTGTCAAGAGTACAGCAATTTCACCATCTGAAAAAGGTGCAGAACGCCCCTCCGTGTCTACTTTTTTTTTGAGCGGCACACGTGCCTTGCCATTTTCGTTGACTGCCATGTTGATAGAAACGTGCGCATGCGTATTAGTAGGGATTCCCCCAATTTCCCCGACCTTGACCTTAATACTCTCGCTGTCACTACTTTGGCGTTCAAGTCAGTTCATGCATTGTGAACAGTTAGAAAGTTGACTTCGGGAGTTCCCACTTCGAAAAGAGGCCTCTACTTCCAGTGTTTCTTACTTCTAGTTCATGCATACGGGCCCAGAAAGGAACTGCTCCACACTGATACAGCGTGCTTCTTTTGGCTTTCTGTGCCCAACATCTAGCACAGGGCTCCCCATGAACGTCCGCCCTAGAGGGTCCCGGTGTAACACGAAATTTTTACTCCACGAAAAATTTACTCCGGAGTAAATATTTCGTACGAAATTCTTACTCCGAGTACACTTTTCGTACGAGAAAAGAACTCCCCAAGGCACGAAAAAATTACTCCCTCCACGAAATTTTTACTCCCCATTTTTTTTACTTCCACAAAAAATCTCGTACGCAAAAATGGGATGCGGGCGAAGGGATAATGCCAATAAGTGATCTCGCGCACACGAATGTCGCGCTACCCTCCTTCCACCCCTTCCACCACCAAGACTAACAGGGGACACGGGAGTAAAAATGTCGTACACCTGGCATGGGAAGTTAAATTGCTCGTGTTGGGGTGAAGTAATTTATTCGTTATTTATTCGTCAGGGGAGTAACATTTTTGTACAAAATGTTTACTCGGAACTCACCTGTCTTGGGGAGTAATTTTCTCGTGCAATGGGGGGAGTGCTTTTTTCGTAAAAGGAGTAACTTTTTCGTTCGAAATGTTTACTCCGGAGTAAAAATCTCGTGGGAGTAATTTTCTCGTGTTACACCGGGACGCCCACTTTTAATGTTTAGAGGGTCCATGGACCCCTTAGCAAAGTTTTAGAGGGTCCCAAGAGTCCCGGGTCCCCAAACCCCATATTTACATGTAACGCATTGTGATCGCGAATACTGTGATGTTTTTTGTTTTTCCAGAATATTCAACTATACCACCAAGTCAAATGCAACACACACGAACACTTTGTTCCCGCGTGAAAATGGGATAATTTGTGTTTGCACTTTGACTTAGCTGACGACTAAAGTCTGAAAAGAGTATACGGGACGCACGACAGAGGAAATTGAGTGCGTCCCGGGACCCGCTCTTTGTAGGTTTAGTGCGTCCCGGGACCCTCTCCATGAATTTCTAGTACGTGATTTCGGCTTCTAGTGCGTACAGGACGCAGGGACGCACGCTATGGGGAGCCCTCTGGTAGAAGCTCCATCAGTGTTTAGTGTCAGCCTTGATCGATCTGGGGTTAACTTAGGGAAGCATCCATCTGCTCGAAGAAAGCGATACGGTCAGTCTGTATTAAAGCGGTCTGCTTTTGAATTCAGTGTTCGCTGTGATTTTATTGGACCGTATTCAAAGACTTGCGGTGCTATAAGACCGTCCTTTCATCATTGCACCAAGTCATAAGACTACCGTGTTATCATTCTGTTGTGTAATGAACTAATCGTACCAGTGGACCAATGCGTTACAGATCACCGCGTGACTAGACTACCGTTAGACCAACTTTTGAGATGTCTGCTATGTCATTTGGTAAACGTGATTGTGAACGAAAGGTTAAACGTGACCATCGTTGTTCCCCCTATAGGGCCAAAAAAAAAAATAGGTCTGTTTACGGTAACCCGACCGACCCTATTTTTTTCGCGCGACCCTAGACTTTTTTTTTGGCATTTGGGGAAGAAAAAGAAAAGAAAAAAAATCTTGGTTTTTTTGCAAAATAACGTAAAAATATGGTTTTTTGGAGGGAAAAAAAAATCCCGACCTACCGACCCTATTTTTTGGGCCTATGTTACCGTAAACAGACCTATTTTTTTTTGGCCTAGTCATTACATCACCAAAATCGTTAGAACACTGAGTCACACCATCAGAATACCACTTGACTTAGAACTAACACGGGTTATTCCTTTGCACAAGTTTACAAGAACTTATCTGGACAAAAGTCCGTGTGGTGTACTAGTGTTGTGGGGGTCCAGTCGATTTGTTCCCGGGGGGTGGGTGATGGATACGGACCTTGCAACGGAAGAAACTCGCAGTCTACCTTGGTGAAAAATGATACTTCTCTGGACCCACCACAGGCACAGTGCTTCGTCGCGTGAGTGTCTGATACTTGGACCATATCTCATGGCCTTCTTCAAGATTGATCTAAAAAAACGGAACCGGCGGTCCAGATTAGAGAGAGAGATATATATAGGGGGGGGGGGGGGGGGGGGGAGAGACAAGACAGACAAAATCTTTATTATCGAGGGTAATAGATAAGCAGGAATATATGCTTTTTTTAAAATCCAGCCCTCGCCCTAAGACAGGGTCAACAAGAACAGAAAACAACATAATCAAAGAACTATCAGAGCAAACTGTACACATTATAACTGTACACATTATAACTGTACGTACATACGGACTGCAACAACTGTTATGTTCACTATTTCTGCACCCAGCAATGTCTCTAACACATTGTACCAAAGGTATTTTACTCGTAGCAGTAGAATATCTTTTGATTGTACACCTTGTCTGAAGAGCTTAGATTGGCACGATAACGTACTGTAATGAAGAAGTAATCTTGATAAAAAAAAAACAAGTCGCGTAAGGCGAAAATACAATATTTAGTCAAGTAGCTGTCGAACTCACAGACTGAAACTGAACGCAATGCCATTTTTCAGCTAGACCGTATACTCGTAGCATCGTCAGTCCACCGCTCATGGCAAAGGCAGTGAAATTGACAAGAAGAGCGGGGTAGTAGTTGCGCTAAGAAGGATAGCACGCGTTTCTGTACCTCTCTTTGTTTTAACTTTCTGAGCGTGTTTTTAATCCAAACATATCATATCTATATGTTTTTGGAATCAGGAACCGACAAGGAATAAGATGAAAAGTGTTTTTAAATTGATTTCGACAATTTAATTGTGATAATAATTTTTATATATTTAATTTTCAGAGCTTGTTTTTAATCCGAATATAACATATTTATATGTTTTTGGAATCAGCAAATGATGGAGAATACGATGAACGTAAATTTGGATCGTTTTATAAATTTTTATTTTTTTTTTACAATTTTCAGATTTTCAGTAATGACCAAAGTCATTAATTAATTTTTAAGCCACCAAGCTGAAATGCAATACCAAATTCCGGACTTCGTCGAAGATTGCTTGGCAAAAATTTCAATCAATTTGATTGAAAAATGAGGGTGTGACAGTGCCGCCTCAACTTTCACGAAACGCCGGATATGACGTCATCAAAGACATTTATCGAAAAAAATGAAAAAAACGTCCGGGGATATCATACCCAGGAACTCTCATGTCAAATTTCATAAAGATCGGTCCAGTAGTTTAGTCTGAATCGCTCTACACACACACACACACACACGCACAGACACACACACATACACCACGACCCTCGTCTCGATTCCCCCCTCGATGTTAAAACATTTAGTCATAACTTGACTAAATGTAAAAACAGAATTGTAGGTTATTGAAACGTAATCTTGATTTATCACTTTTATTTATTTATTTATTTATTTATTTATTTAATAAGTTAATAAAGACACCCAAAGACCAACAAAACACATCCAGAGCGAATCACAAAGCAGAGGTAGAAGTATAACTTGCCTAGGGGCCACGTGAAGACTGCTAAATTCATTACTGGGCGCCGTGCTTCTTGTCTTGTGTGCAAATTGCGCTGCCAGACTTTCTCCCATGCCTCCCACTCTATCGTCAGGGGATTCACATTTTTTTCCCCTGGATATTTTTTCTGGGCTGTTTGGAAAGGCGTGTTGGCCCCAGGCCAGAGGATGGAGACCGTATGCGACTGTGCCATTAAAGGCGACTGGCGTGTGTCAGCAGGGTCCAGTCTAAGCTGAGGCGTGCGACTGTGCCATTAAAGGCGACTGGCGTGTGTCAGCAGGGTCCAGTCTAAGCTGAGGCGTGCGACTGTGCCATTAAAGGCGACTGGCGTGTGTCAGCAGGGTCCAGTCTAAGCTGAGGCGTGCGACTGTGCCATTAAAGGCGACTGGCGTGTGTCAGCAGGGTCCAGTCTAAGCTGAGGCGTTCCACGTTTGAACACACTTTTTGTAACATGTTTTGAACACAGTGTTCCCCCGAAAGCGGCGTATGGCTGCCTAAAATAATGTCCGAGGTCAAAAAAACAAAAAAAAACACGGTCAAACACGTACAACCCAAAGTGCGACTGGCGTGTGTTAATCTGGCAGGGTTTCAATTTTGAACACACTTTTTCAGTTTTTGTAACACGTTCTGAACACAGCGTTCCCTCGGAAGCGGCGTTTTGCTGCAATGTAGGGGTTAAAAAACGATCGGGTGAATGCCCGTTTTTACCCCGCCATTTAGGCAGCCATACGCAGTTTTCAGGGAACCATGCTGGGTATTTTCGTGTTTCCATAACACACGTAACTGTCTGACATGGATTACAGGATCTTTTGCGTGCGTACTTGATACTGTGCTGGTGTGTGCTTGATCCTGTGCCTGCGGGATTCGAACAGGCGACCTTCCGCACAGGAGACCGGCGTCTTAACTCTTATCCACTAGGTCATTGCGCCCGTCCAACAGCCGTACGATACAGGTTGCAATGTACCCTATGAAGCATCAGCGAGTGTATTAGGCGGGATGTAGTGTGATGTATGATCCAAGCCTGGACGCTGAAAAGGACAGGGGGCAAGGGGATCGATACAAATCATTGATATGCCGTTTTGGGCCCGAGGCGGCTTCGCCCGTCATCCTACGCGAGCTTTAATGCATGTTTTATGCACCGAGTATGCTGGTCGTGTTCTCTGGGGCTTTAAGGCACGGTCCTTCCCGTGGAAAGATGTGTGCCCCGGGCCCACTGTTCCACACCCTGCGCCTGCAGCTTAAGCCACAAAAAAAAAAGATCTGTTTACGGTAACATAGGCCAAAAAAATAGGGTCGGTAGGTCGGGATTTTTTGGTTTTTTTTCTTCAAAAAACCCATATTTTTACGTTATTTTGCCAAAAAAAACAAGATTTTTTTTTCTCCCCCAAATGCCCAAAAAAAGTCTAGGGTCGCGCGAAAAAACTAGGGTCGGTCGGGTTACCGTAAACAGACTATTTTTTTTTGTGGCCTTAGGCTAGCAGAGCCACCTTCGAGTGCACAGACAAGCTGCAGAACGCAAAAGTCTTCTTCTTCCGACCCGAAAGACAACCAGCATTTTCTCGTGAAAAGAGTTTGGGTAAAAATCAACAACAGTGTCCCAATTTAGTAGACGAATTCTGGATATCACTCTGTCGGGTTTGTGTGG
>NW_027125746.1:0-8795 GCF_037325665.1 Littorina saxatilis
CCCCTTTCCTCACCTAGGTGGTGGGTTCAAGTGCTAGTCTTTCGGATGAGACGAAAAACCGAGGTCCCTTCGTGTACACTACATTGGGGTGCGCACGTTAAAGATCTCGCGATTGACAAAAGGGTCTTTGCTGGCAAAATTGTATAGGCATAGATAAAAATGTTCACCAAATACCCGTGTGACTTGGAATAAAGGCCGTGAAAGGTGAATGCTCGCCCTAATTGGCTTGAGGTTTGCTGGCCGATGTAAATGCGTGATATATTGTGTAAAAATAACATCTCACACGGCAGAAATTAATATGTAAAGCGCTTGGAGAACGTCAAGCGCTATATAAATCTCCCCATACAATACATGAAGAAGAAGAAGAAGAAGAAGAAGAAGAAGAAGAAGAAGAAGAAGAAGAAGAAGAAAAGAAGAAGAAGAAGAAGTCGCATAAGGCGAAATTACTACATTTAGTCAAGCTGTGGAACTCACAGTATACTCGTAGCATCGTCAGTCCACCGCTCGTGACAAAGGCAGTGAAATTGACAAGAAGAGCTGGGTAGTAGTTGCGCTGAGAAGGATAGCACGCTTTTCTGTACCTCTCTTCGTTTTAACTTTCTGAGCGTGTTTTTAATCCAAACATATCATATCTATATGTTTTTGGAATCCGAAACCGACAAGGAATAAGATGAAAGTGTTTTTAAGTTGATTTCGAAAATTTAATTTTGATCATAATTTTTATATTTTTAATTTTCAGAGCTTGTTTTTAATCCACATATAACATATTTATATGTTTTTGGAATAAAAAAATGATGAAGAATAAGATGAACGTAAATTTGGATCGTTTTATATATATATATGTTTTTTTTTTTACAATTTTCAGATTTTTAATGACCAAAGTCATTAATCAATTTTAAGCCACCAAGCTGAAATGCAATATCGAAGTCCGGCCTTCGTCGAAGATTGCTTGGCCAAAATTTCAATCAGTTTGATTGAAAAATGAGGGTGTGACAGTGCCGCCTCAACTTTTACAAAAAGCCGGATATGGCGTCATCAAAGGTTTTTATCGAAAAAAAGAAAAAAAAAACGTCCGGGGATATCATTCCCAGGAACTCTCATGTAAAATTTCATAAAGATCGGTCCAGTAGTTTGGTCTGAATTGCTCTACACACACACACACGCACAGACAGACAGACACACACACACACACACACACACATACACCACGACCCTCGTCTCGATTCCCCCTCTATGTTAAAACATTTAGTCAAAACTTGGCTAAATGTAAAAAGAAGTAGAAGAAGAACAAGTAGAAGAAGAACAAGAACAAGAACAAGAAATCATGATCAAACGAACAAGATGGCGGCATTACGCTGCTTTAACTGAACGCAAGCTCAGTCTTCAGTTTTTGCTCTCCCGGCTAAGAAGACTCCATCTAACATATTGAAGCAAAAATCGTTGGGTTGAATTAGATCTTGCGTGAGACCTTGTCACTTGACCTTTTCAAGCGAAGTTTGCTCTGTATTGATTGTAGGCTAAACTGCTACAACCTATCGACATTTTCTGCTACAAAACACACCCGCCAGCCTTCTGCCGCATACTTCGACCTGTAGATTCAGTGAGTGTGTGGGAACATGACCGTAGAAAGTTTGTGTCGGAGTGGGTGTCTTGCTTTAGGCTATGAAGGCGGGAGAGTGTTGGGGAGGGGGGGGGGGGGGGGGCGGGGGGTTAAACCGAGGGAACAAACACACGGAGTTAAGGGACCTTCCTCTGATCTGAACATACAAGTGGGCACAGCGACGAAAACATTGTTTGTTGTTGTTTACATTTGCAGAAACAGACGGCCAGCTACACCGAACAACACAAGTTATGTAGGCAAAACAAATGATGACCCATGAACACCAGAACAAAGACCTTTCTCATGAAGGGAAAGAAGGGAAGCGATCAGACAGGCAGACACAACGTACGCAGACTATCCCTCTCTCCACACACACACACACACTCACACACACACTCACACACATACACGTGCGCGCGCACATACACACACACACACGTACACACACACACACACACACACACACACAGAGGCACAGGCCCAGACCCAGACACACACTGTGACACACACACACACACACACACACACAGTGGAACTTCAAAAACGTCAAAACACAAGGACTTAAACCAGGAGCTGCCAACTCTTCTGTCGTTTCTTAGAAAAAAAAACCGTCTCCTACATGAAGAAAAGTGACAGGGAAGCACATTTAGCTAAAGTCATTAACACTCTTAAGATATATATGTCCGCGTCGTGTGCCATCAGGTCCTAAATCGTCTGTCAGAGACAGGAGGAATAACTCTATCTACGACATAACGATGGTGATGGATGTGTCGGATATTGTCTTTCCCTTTTACTTGACAGTAACAGGTTTCACGTGCACACAGTCAGTGTTCAGCGAAACATGTGAATTTGGACAGAAAAATGTAAGAGAGAAAGGCAGGATGGTATACAGGAATGAAGAAAGGTGATAAAAGGGGAACGACTATAGAAACCAATGTGAGGAAGCAAAGCAAAAACCGAAAAAATATCCTTTCCCGTTGATGTTATAATTACTGCTCATGGATTGTCTGTGTGAGAGCTAGAAACAAAGAGAGGGAGAGAGAGAGAGAGAGAGAGAGAGAGAGAGAGAGAGAGAGAGAGAGAGAGAGAGAGAGAGAGAGAGAGAGAGAGAGACACAGAAACAGAGACAGAGACAGAGAGAGCCAGAGAGAGAGAGAGAGAGAAGAGAGAGAAAGAGACAGAGAGAGAGAGACAGAGAGAGACAGACATAGACAGAGAGAGAAAGAGAGAGAGAGAGAGAGCAAAAGAGAGAGAGACAGAGAGAGACAGAGACAGAGAGACAGACATAGACAGAGACAGACAGACAGACAGACAGACAGACAGACAGACAAACAGACATATTGAGGGAGAGATATAGGGAGGGACAGACAGACGAAGACAGACAGACATAGACAGGTAGGTTGACAGAGTGACACAGACACACAGACACACAGACACACAGACAGACAGATCGAGAGAGGGAGAGGGATGTCTTTTGTGAGGCGCTTATAACTGTTTTAGGTAGTAGTAGTAGTAGTAGTAGTAGTAGTAGTAGTAGTAGTAGTAGTGGTAGTAGTAGTGGTAGTGGTAGTAGTAGTATCTCAGTTGGTAGAGCACTGGACTTGTGATCGAAAGGTCGCAGGTTCGAATTCGGGCCGGGACGGACACGGGTCAACTTTATGTGCAGACCCAGAGACGGAAGCCATGTCCCACCCCCGTGTCATCACAATGGCACGTAAAAGACCTTGGTCATTCTGCCATAAGTGCAGGTGGCTGAATACACCTAAACACGCAGACACCTGGGTAGCGCGACTCCGTTGCTGCTAGCTTTCCACTGGGAGGAAGCGACCCGAATTTCCCAGCGATGGGACAATAAAGTAATGAAAATGAAAAAAAAAAAATGAAAAGGGATACCGAAGGATTTGGGTTAAAGGGTAGAGGAGGTATGGGGTTTAAAAAGAACAAGAAGAGCAAACGCTCGATCGAGTCACTTTCGCAGTTCTGAATATTATATGAGGCATCAGATGGACAGGAAGAAATTGCTATTCACAACACAATGCATACCTGAAGAATTCAAGACATACCTGTGACCTTGAAAAAGGTCAAAGGTCACCAAAGCAGACGTCAAAGTGTAGAGGTCACTGGGAGTCACGTTCACATAAAATTTGAGCCCGGTCACTTTTATAGTTTCCGAGAAAAGCCCAACGTTGAAGTTGTGTGTTGCCGAACAGAAAAGGCTAGTTATCTCCCTTGTTTTTCTGATAACGTTTGTAAAAGGCTACAGATGTAAATACTTTGATGTAAAGAATAATCCTACAAAGTTTCAATCACATCCGATGAACTTTGTCAAAGATATAAAATGTCTAATTTTTCCTTTGACGCTGACCTGTGACCTTGAAAAAGGTCAAAGGTCAACGAAACCATCGTTAAAGTGTAGAGGTCATTGGAGGTCACGACTAAACAAAATATGAGCCCGATCGCTTTGATAGTTTCCGAGAAAAGTCCAACGTTAAGGTGGTGTCTACGGACGGCCGGCCGGCCGGACGGCCGGCCGGACAGACTAACACTGACCGATTACATAGAGTCACTTTTTCTCAAGTGACTCAAAAATGAAAAAAAGTAAAACAGCACACAAAACAAAAGTTCAGCCCTACCATCAGCCAAATCCTCATCACCCACATCATCTGAAGGATGGGTTAGAAGGATTGGGGGGGGGGGGGGGGGGAGATTGTACAGAAACATTAAGGGTGAACGCAAAGAAGAAGATGGCCGCACAGAAAGGAACCGCGCATCGTAAAATATCATCTCCATAAAGAGCTGACAGTTTCTTTCTTGGAATCTGCGCATGAGATGGAATATGAATGAGAAGTTTCCGTGCCGTTATTCTGAGCTCCAATTTCCGCCCCATGAACCACATCTGGGGTCTGTGAATTGGCGCAACGTGTGCGGCGTCGCCGCGTTGGGTTAGCTGTATTCTTGTTGCCTATTACTTGTTTTTCTTTCGTATTTTATTGTTGGGGATATATGACAGTACCGGAAGTTGCATTCTGGGTTAACCTCGCATGGGCACTTGATGGTCGAAATCACATCCCTTTTTTTTTCGGCGTACTTGATGGCAATGTGTTGTGTCGAGCCTTGAAAATACTGCTATTCCGATTCTGTTATTGCGGGGCGGTGGAGATAGAGAGCGAAAGCGAGCGAGCGAGCGAGAGAGAGAACTCGAACTCGAAAACTTTATAAACGAGGGATGATAGCATTAGGTCCATATGGTCCTTTCTTACAACTAGTCCCTACTATAATACACACATGAAATGAAGAACAAGTATGAAGAATATAAAAAATAAAAATAAAAAAAATAAAAAATAAATGATGTAGGGAAAAGTATAAAAAAAAAATAAACAAAATTCAAAAGTGTGCTTGTTAATGGAAGCATACTATACACTTTCTCTTTTACACATCCTCACACACACTCGCACACATTGTACACCGACTTAGTCGTTAGAGAGGTGCTTTCAGAGCTGTCTTTTAAAAGAAGATAATGACAGACATGACTTGATATTTACAGGTAGTGAATTCCAAAGGAACGCGCCAGAATAAGAAAAACTAGTTTTAAACAAATCGATGCGGGGCCTTGACAAGGCAAGGTTATTTCGAGTGTTTAGATACTATGACGGAGATGATTTGAAGAGTTGTATAATATATGTTGGGGCGTCCTTATAAACGACGTTATACATAAATGAACATTTAGTATACAAAAGCTGCTTTTTTAAGCTTAACATTCCAATACTTTTCATCTTTTCCTCTGTAGAAATCAATCAATCAATCAATCAATGACGCTTATATCGCGCATATTCCGTGGGTACAGTTCTAGGCGCTCTGCAGTGATGCCGTGTGAGATGAAATTGTATACGGCCAGTAGATTGCAGCCATTTCGGCGCATATTTACCTTTCACGGCCTATTATTCCAAGTCACACGGGTATAGGTAGACAATTATTAACTGTGCCTAAGCAATTTTGCCAGGAAAGACCCTTTTGTCAATCGTGGGATCTTTAACGTGCATACCCAATGTAGTGTACACGGGGGGAGGGTTCGGACACCGAAGAGAGTCTGCACACAAAGTTGACTCTGAAATAAATTTCCGCCGAACCTGGGATCGAACTCACGCTGACAGCGGCCAACTGAATACAAATCCAGCGCGCTACCAACTGAGCTATATCCCCGCCCCATCCTCACACACACTCGCACACATTGTACACCGAGAAAGAGATGGACTGGGCAGAACTAGTTTAGCAGCTCTACGCTGGAGCGAGTTAGAGAGAGAGAGAGAGAGAGAGAGAGAGAGAGAGAGAGGGAGAGAGAGAGAGGGAGAGAGAGAGAGAACGAGAAAGAGAGAGAGAGAGAGGGAGAGAGAGAGAGGGAGAGAGAGAGAGAGAAAGAGAGAGAGAGAGAAAGAGAGCGAGAGAGAGAGAGAGAGAGAGAGAGAGAGAGAGAGAGAGAGAGAGGCTGGGGTGGGGCTGCTCTTCTAAGTGAAGCTGCGTTATTTGAACCCAATGCAACCAGTGACAATAAAAGACCTACGAGACTCTGCTCAGGAACTGGACCAAGAATGAATCAACATCAATCACCAAGACAGCGATTAAGCCCGCCAACCAGCTCATTAAACAGAAGATAGTGGCGGTGTGGACATGTTAAGTTTCCTTCTCAGACACACTGACAAACATTAACAATGCCGGGACACCCCTACGTTCTACAGGACTGCAAGAACTTAAGCCATTAAGAACAGAGACTTGAACCAGGCCGACGACCCTCCAAGAGAAGCAGCAAGGTCCCGCGAAAGCTCTACAAAAGACCACCAGTTGCATTTTCAGAGCTGGACTCCAAGTGTAAAGGCGATCGAGAAGAAGAAGAACAATGTACAGACAAGCAGACTGGCTTACACAGTGATGTACCAAGACCTCGATCTTCGGCCATTCTCGCATAGATTGTGTTGATATAACGCACAGTTCTGACCCCAGGCCGGTCACATGTCCGATAGGTTTGACCCACATGGTGCCGGTGTCTTTTGACAATATTAATTTTGCAGCCAGGACATTTCGAATCCAAATGCAACTGCCCTAGTGTCTTCTATGCCTGGGAACAACACTGTACATAACAACACTGTACATAACAACACTGTACATAACAACACTGTACATACCAGCACTGACCATCCCATCTTCATCTAATACAGATAAACAGACAGACGCACACACGACCATACACACACACACACACACACACACACTCACACACACTCACACACACATACACACACACACACACACACACACAAACACGCACACACGCACACACACACACACACACGCACACACACATACACACACACACACACACACACACACACACACACACACACACACACTCACCTATACCATCTGTAGTCAGATAGAAATTAGTGTTTCTGCTTTTTCCAGGGAAACCCGGGAGGGTATTCACACAAATAAGCATTTTCAAGCCAACCTTCCGCCTACCTTTGCAAACCTTCCCAAACTAATACCACGGATTGTGTACCCAGAGGAATCACTCATAAAAAGCTTTCCTTTGGAACGGTTGAATAATTCAGTTTAGGCAACAAACCACTTGAATATTGCTCAGTACTTGAATCAGTTCCTGATAGTAGCGCAACACAACATTGTGTGGGTTTCAGGGGTGTGAACTTTTGCTAGCCAATGCCTGTGAACAATATTGCGACACATAGCGGACTATACGTACGTATTTAGCCGATTGTCCAACCTGGACGATAAGGCATCATTTTTAAGATTATAGAATCAAACGCGAAGCCTGTTTGATCACGCTTTTGCAATTGGTGTGTGTGTGTGTGTGTGTGTGTGTGGGTGTTTGTGTGTGTGTGTGTGTGTGTGTGTGTGTGTGTGTGTGTGTGTGTGTGTGTGTGCATGAGCGTGTGTTTGTGTGTGTGTGTGTGTGTGTGTGTGCGTACGTGCGTGCGTGTGTGTGTGTGTGTGTGTTTATGTGTGTGTGCAGTCGTTATGTCTGTAAGTAATTAATTGAAACAAAGTGTTACACTCCGCGGACATTGCCCTGTTTTCCATGGTTGTGACGACGTTTGCAAAGCAACCAGTCAACACCAACACAAAACAGAAAACAGAAAAGTTACAAGGGACGCAACCAAGATCAAACAGGAAACTATATAATTATAATTATAAACACATGTTCTTGTAATCATGAGTACTCATTATTTTCAGTCCAATTCATTGGCATTGTCACCAAAGAGAGAAAATGTGCCCAATGAGCGACAATGTGTGTGTGTGTGTGTTATTGTTTGTTTTGTTTTATATCAAATAGTTCCCAAACAGACTTCGAACAGACTTCGTCACACACCCACCGTAGGCAATGGAAACTACTTGCATCGCATGCGCGCCCACTGCGAAAACCTGTGAAGCAGAAAATCGCCATCTTTCAAAATGCCACGCACTAATGAGCGTGCATTGTCGATTCATTTTGGCAATATTTTGTATTGATATTTTCATTACAAGTGAAGTAATTTCGCAAAAGTGCTCTTAGCTAGAAGAAAAACGTTCACGACTCCAGACAGAACGTTGCAAGCAGATGAATCATTCAAATCGGATTAGTCTTAAGAGAGTTCTGAAAGAAAGAGCTTATAGCAAAAACAGAATTTTGAGGTTGATGCAATTATAGAAACATCTCGAAGGGAAAAACGTTTAATTCGGATAATGTTTCTGGATCATAAAATAATTAGCCTCGATGATTTCTACAAAAAGGCTTACACGGAGGATGGATTGGAAGTAGCTAAGCATTGCCATACGGTGTAAATCGATAAAATCTCGACATTACTAACATTAAATAAATAGTAGAAGAAAGAATAGAATACATGTCACATAAGTATTTGCTCAATTTATATCGTGAACGTTTATCCAAATTCACACAAGTGAGTGCACAACTCTGGCTAAATTGTAATTTATTTGTCTTTGCGTACGTGTGTCTTTATTAGGCCGTCTGTCCGTTCGAGTCTCTCTCTCTCTCTCTCTCTCTCTCTCTCTCTCTCTCTCTCTCTCTCTCTCTCTCTCTCTCTCTCTCTCTTTTTTTTTTCTATCTCTCTCTCTCTCTCTCTCTCTCTTCTCTCTCTCTCTCCCTCTCTCTCTCTCTCTCTTTTTCTTTCTTCTCTCTCTCTCTCTT
>NW_027125747.1:0-29664 GCF_037325665.1 Littorina saxatilis
ACTTGTTCCGTTAACAACAACGGCGCCTCGTTTTTGCGCTAGACCTAACTTTTAAAATCTAAATAATAAATTGACAGCTTGTTACACAAACATTCTTTAATCATAAAAGAATTCGTTTTTCATCAAGACAAGATCAGAACAATTCGAAGTTGTGAAAGTTTAAAAAAAGAAAAGCCCGGAAGCAGGGTCACGCAAGGGTCGTAGCAGACGACGGCCGGTTTATCAGTGCAAATCGCCGTTCCTCTCAACAGTCAAAAGCCATCGCTAGAGTTCTTGTGAACCACAGCCGTTGTTTCGTGCATAAAAAAAACGTGCTATTGTAGATAAGCTCACATCGAGTCGCATTCAAATGACTAACTATGACGACTGCATTGTGAAAAGGGAAAACTGGATCACACGGGTTCACGATGGCTCAGGGGTAAGATAAACCACGCAAAAATAAATTCTTTGAAAATTGTTCGCTCTTTACGGAGGGCACCTAGGATGTTCTCAATTGGTGAGTGTTTAAATGAAATGGTGTTTGTACTGTGTGTAAAAGCCTGACCGTATCTGTGATGGTTTACGGGAGGCTTACTCATACCTGTCAAGTCCTACGCATTCTGCGTAATTCTTACGGTTTTTCGGTGTTTTTTGGGTCCTACGTCGTATACCTCAAACCATACGCATTTTCAGCATTTTTTTTTAATTGATTTAAAAAAAAAAATTTATTTATTTATTTTTTTTTTTTTTTTTGCTGGCATGGACTGCCGTTCATTCATTTCTGAGGAGGAGCTTGCACCAGCAACACAACAGAAGTTCTGGCATGATGTGCGCCAGTTCTACGTGGCCTGTGTGAGGAAAATGTTGAATAAATTTCCATTTGGCAGTGAAACCCTGCAACACCTTTAAGTGCTGGATCACAGTCTGGGAGCTGACACACTGACTGCCTTCTTGCAGGTCAAAATTAACTCTGATGCATGCTGCCATGATTTTAAGGTGACTGGCAGCATGATTGACAAAGCAAAGATTTGCACAGATTTCTTTCTTTCTTTGGTGTTTAACGTCGTTTTCAACCACGAAGGTTATATCGCGACGGGGAAAGGGGGGAGATGGGATAGAGCCACTTGTTAAGTGTTTCTTGTTCACAAAAGCACTAATAAAAAAATTGCTCCAGGGGCTTGCAACGTAGTACAATATATGACCTCACTGGGAGAATGCAAGTTTCCAGTACAAAGGACTAAACATTTCTTACATACTGCTTGACTAAAATCTTTACAAACATTGACTATATTCTATACAAGAACCACTTAAGGGTAAAAGGAGGAACAGAATCCGTTAGTCGCCTCTTACGACATGCGGGGTGCAGAGAAATAAGGATGTGGAAAAGAAGACTTTTGGTAAGTGAAATAAAGGTGATGGATCCAGTCAGGTAGAAATAAGACAACAAGAAAAGAATTGGAAAACTGCAGGGAATAGTAGGGAGAGTTTTCTTGGAAGGAAATATAGGTGAAAGGACTGGTAAGGCAGAAATAAGACAAAAGAAGAGAAGTAAAGGGGTGGGGTAGCTTGGTAAAAACACTCCCGCCGCGTGAAGGCGACCCCATGGGAGCATTTGCACAGATGAATACAACTAAGAACACAAGTGACAAGTGACAAAAAAAATGAACGAACAAGAGTGCAGTGTAAATGTATTACATGTAGTGGTAAATAAAGAGCAGTTTGTGCAGAAAGAAATTTATGTGTTTTACTTTTAGTTTGCGAAAAACAATCTGATTGGTTTAGTGTGTATGCATGAGAAGTTGAATTTGTGTGTTTAACCACATCCTGATCCACGCATTAACTATGGTTTTTGATCCCCAACTATGGTTTCTTATGCCATTTACTATGGTCAGAGGCCAAAAGTACTTGACAGGTATGCTTACTCTGCCTTTAAGTTCAAAACATTACATTGGAAAAGTTTTTCTTGTCTTTCAACATTGTTTAAACTGACTGATCGATTGACACTGACACTTGTAGAATTTCATGTGGAATAAACTGACTGATTGACACTGACACTTGTAGAATTTCATGTGGAATAAACTGACTGATTGACACTGACACTTGTAGAATTTCACGTGGAATAAACTGACTGATTGACACTGACACTTGTAGAATTTCACGTGGAATAAACTGACTGATTGACACTGACACTTGTAGAATTTCATGTGGAATAAACTGACTGATTGACACTGACACTTGTAGAATTTCATGTGGAATAAACTGACTGATTGACACTGACACTTGTAGAATTTCATGTGGAATAAACTGACTGATTGACACTGACACTTGTAGAATTTCATGTGGAATAAAGTGACTGATTGACACTGACACTTGTAGAATTTCATGTGGAATAAAGTGACTGATTGACACTGACACTTGTAGAATTTCATGTGGAATAAACTGACTGATTGACACTGACACTTGTAGAATTTCATGTGGAATAAACTGACTGATTGACACTGACACTTGTAGAATTTCATGTGGAATAAACTGACTGATTGACACTGACACTTGTAGAATTTCATGTGGAATAAACTGACTGATTGACACTGACACTTGTAGAATTTCATGTGGAATAAACTGACTGATTGACACTGACACTTGTAGAATTTCATGTGGAATAAACTGACTGATTGACACTGACACTTGTAGAATTTCATGTGGAATAAACTGACTGATTGACACTGACACTTGTAGAATTTCATGTGGAATAAACTGACTGATTGACACTGACACTTGTAGAATTTCACGTGGAATAAACTGACTGATTGACACTGACACTTGTAGAATTTCACGTGGAATAAACTGACTGATTGACACTGACACTTGTAGAATTTCATGTGGAATAAACTGACTGATTGACACTGACACTTGTAGAATTTCATGTGGAATAAAGTGACTGATTGACACTGACACTTGTAGAATTTCATGTGGAATAAACTGACTGATTGACACTGACACTTGTAGAATTTCATGTGGAATAAACTGACTGATTGACACTGACACTTGTAGAATTTCATGTGGAATAAACTGACTGATTGACACTGACACTTGTAGAATTTCATGTGGAATAAAGTGACTGATTGACACTGACACTTGTAGAATTTCATGTGGAATAAAGTGACTGATTGACACTGACACTTGTAGAATTTCATGTGGAATAAAGTGACTGATTGACACTGACACTTGTAGAATTTCATGTGGAATAAAGTGACTGATTGACACTGACACTTGTAGAATTTCATGTGGAATAAAGTGACTGATTGACACTGACACTTGTAGAATTTCATGTGGAATAAAGTGACTGATTGACACTGACACTTGTAGAATTTCATGTGGAATAAACTGACTGATTGACACTGACACTTGTAGAATTTCATGTGGAATAAACTGACTGATTGACACTGACACTTGTAGAATTTCATGTGGAATAAACTGACTGATTGACACTGACACTTGTAGAATTTCATGTGGAATAAACTGACTGATTGACACTGACACTTGTAGAATTTCATGTGGAATAAAGTGACTGATTGACACTGACACTTGTAGAATTTCATGTGGAATAAAGTGACTGATTGACACTGACACTTGTAGAATTTCATGTGGAATAAAGTGACTGATTGACACTGACACTTGTAGAATTTCATGTGGAATAAAGTGACTGATTGACACTGACACTTGTAGAATTTCATGTGGAATAAACTGACTGATTGACACTGACACTTGTAGAATTTCATGTGGAATAAACTGACTGATTGACACTGACACTTGTAGAATTTCATGTGGAATAAACTGACTGATTGACACTGACACTTGTAGAATTTCATGTGGAATAAACTGACTGATTGACACTGACACTTGTAGAATTTCATGTGGAATAAAGTGACTGATTGACACTGACACTTGTAGAATTTCATGTGGAATAAACTGACTGATTGACACTGACACTTGTAGAATTTCATGTGGAATAAACTGACTGATTGACACTGACACTTGTAGAATTTCATGTGGAATAAACTGACTGATTGACACTGACACTTGTAGAATTTCATGTGGAATAAACTGACTGATTGACACTGACACTTGTAGAATTTCATGTGGAATAAAGTGACTGATTGACACTGACACTTGTAGAATTTCATGTGGAATAAACTGACTGATTGACACTGACACTTGTAGAATTTCATGTGGAATAAAGTGACTGATTGACACTGACACTTGTAGAATTTCATGTGGAATAAAGTGACTGATTGACACTGACACTTGTAGAATTTCATGTGGAATAAAGTGACTGATTGACACTGACACTTGTAGAATTTCATGTGGAATAAACTGACTGATTGACACTGACACTTGTAGAATTTCATGTGGAATAAAGTGACTGATTGACACTGACACTTGTAGAATTTCATGTGGAATAAAGTGACTGATTGACACTGACACTTGTAGAATTTCATGTGGAATAAACTGACTGATTGACACTGACACTTGTAGAATTTCATGTGGAATAAAGTGACTGATTGACACTGACACTTGTAGAATTTCATGTGGAATAAACTGACTGATTGACACTGACACTTGTAGAATTTCATGTGGAATAAACTGACTGATTGACACTGACACTTGTAGAATTTCATGTGGAATAAAGTGACTGATTGACACTGACACTTGTAGAATTTCATGTGGAATAAACTGACTGATTGACACTGACACTTGTAGAATTTCATGTGGAATAAAGTGACTGATTGACACTGACACTTGTAGAATTTCATGTGGAATAAAGTGACTGATTGACACTGACACTTGTAGAATTTCATGTGGAATAAAGTGACTGATTGACACTGACACTTGTAGAATTTCATGTGGAATAAAGTGACTGATTGACACTGACACTTGTAGAATTTCATGTGGAATAAAGTGACTGATTGACACTGACACTTGTAGAATTTCATGTGGAATAAAGTGACTGATTGACACTGACACTTGTAGAATTTCATGTGGAATAAACTGACTGATTGACACTGACACTTGTAGAATTTCATGTGGAATAAACTGACTGATTGACACTGACACTTGTAGAATTTCATGTGGAATAAACTGACTGATTGACACTGACACTTGTAGAATTTCATGTGGAATAAAGTGACTGATTGACACTGACACTTGTAGAATTTCATGTGGAATAAAGTGACTGATTGACACTGACACTTGTAGAATTTCATGTGGAATAAAGTGACTGATTGACACTGACACTTGTAGAATTTCATGTGGAATAAAGTGACTGATTGACACTGACACTTGTAGAATTTCATGTGGAATAAACTGACTGATTGACACTGACACTTGTAGAATTTCATGTGGAATAAACTGACTGATTGACACTGACACTTGTAGAATTTCATGTGGAATAAACTGACTGATTGACACTAGTGACACTTGTAGAATTTCATGTGGAATAAACTGACTGATTGACACTAGTGACACTTGTAGAATTTCATGTGGAATAAACTGACTGATTGACACTGACACTTGTAGAATTTCATGTGGAATAAAGTGACTGATTGACACTGACACTTGTAGAATTTCATGTGGAATAAACTGACTGATTGACACTGACACTTGTAGAATTTCATGTGGAATAAAGTGACTGATTGACACTGACACTTGTAGAATTTCATGTGGAATAAAGTGACTGATTGACACTGACACTTGTAGAATTTCATGTGGAATAAAGTGACTGATTGACACTGACACTTGTAGAATTTCATGTGGAATAAAGTGACTGATTGACACTGACACTTGTAGAATTTCATGTGGAATAAACTGACTGATTGACACTGACACTTGTAGAATTTCATGTGGAATAAACTGACTGATTGACACTGACACTTGTAGAATTTCATGTGGAATAAACTGACTGATTGACACTAGTGACACTTGTAGAATTTCATGTGGAATAAACTGACTGATTGACACTGACACTTGTAGAATTTCATGTGGAATAAACTGACTGATTGACACTGACACTTGTAGAATTTCATGTGGAATAAACTGACTGATTGACACTAGTGACACTTGTAGAATTCCATGTGGAATAAACTGGACTGTTGTTGTGTGTCTCTCTAGTTCCCATCAACACTGAAGTGAAGAAGAAGGCCCTTATGATTGGAATGGTCTTCATTATTGTGAGTCTTTTTTAATTTTATTTATATAATTCATTGCTTTAAAAAGACATGAGCGCACAGAAAGAGATAAAGAGAGAGAGAGAGAGAGAGAGAGAGAGAGAGAGATAGAGAGAGAGAGAGAAAGAGAGAGAGAAAAGAAGAAGAAGAGAGTATGTTTATGTGCATGTGTGTGTGTGTGTGTGTGTGTGTGTGTGTGTGTGTGTGTGTGTGTGTGTGTGTGTGTGTGTGTGTGTGTGTGTGTGTGTGTGACTGCAAGTATGTATTGTGTGGTGGAGATACACGAGTTTTTTTCTGTTCAGTAACATTGAGATATGTTATTTGTTCTATTGACTAGCTTACATATTAAGATAATTATTGGATGGATAGATAGAAGTTTGGCTTATACTTTTAAGACAGGGATGTGTGATTAATTGATCAATGGATTTGTTGATTAATTGTTTGTTTGTTGGATGGATGGATGGATTGATTGATCGATTGATCAACTGATCAATTCATTGACCAACATTTTCACAAGATAATAACAGTAACAAGAACCATAAGGTCCAAAGACAGTAGGAGATTTTGCAAATAAGGTTTATTTCCTTTTATTACACAGGACATGATGATGTATGAGAAGCAACAAAACAGCAACTGAACAGGACAACTTCTCAGCAATGGGACAACTGAGCCGAATCAGGACAACACAACTGAACAGCAAAAGGACAATTGACCAACAACAGGACACCTTATCACCAACGGGACAACTGCGCTGAATCAGGACAAACCAACTGAACAGGAAAAGGACATTTGACCAACAACAGGACAACTTCTCAGCAACGGGACAACTGCGCTGAATCAGGACAACACAACTGAACAGAAAAAGGACATTTGACCAACAACAGGACCAATGATTAAGCAGCAACAAGACAGAAACATGATAACTGAAAAGAAAAGTACAAGTTAAGAACATCAGGACACTGAGCGGTAACTCATAGACATTCCTGCATGGCTGCAGGGGAAAACAACATGCGAAGAAAAATTACAAGAACAGCTTTCGGCAAGATCAGGAAAAACAATTCATGTGAAAATGCACAGTAAAATCAAAAATGCTTAGTCTTTGAAGAAGGAAGTCATCAAAATCACCAAGCAGCAGTAGAACAAGTCTTCAGCAGCCGTAGAGAAAAGCCATGCAGCTGGACACATGACTTCACAGCTTTGGATCATGGGCTATGCAAGCACTGCTTTCCTTCGATCATAAATGAGCAGAAGCCTTTACACCAGACGAGGCCTTGCAGCATTTCAACTTGATTGAAGCAGCACAAATCGGAGGCCTTGCAGCATTTGAACTTCATTGAAGCAGCGCAAATCTTACAGGAGAAGAAAAAATGTAAACGATAAACGCAACAGCTACGCACACGCAAATATGTCATCTACCTACCAGTTGAGACCCCTCTGATAAAAATATAAACACAAATGAGCCAACAATGGGAAAGAGGTAAAATGATGAGAAACAAACAGAGTTGTGAGGGGCAAAACAGTAACATCGTGGGGATATATTGTGGAGAAGTGTTTTTTTCTTTTTTCTGTATGTTTTTGCTTTCTTTTTCTTTTTTTTCTTTGGTGAGTATGTGTGTGTGAGGGAGGGGGGTGATTCATTATGATTGATTTTAATTGACCTAAATCGAACAATGATCTGACAGACGTGAGATGGAAATGTACATTATAAGACAATCATATAATGTCCTTGTCCTTTTGGTTATATATAATGTTATATTATGTACTTTTTGCTTAGTTCTGATCTGAAATTGTATTTCGTTTGATAGAAGTTGCAGGATACCTTCTGCTAAAACCAAGGATGGTTGGTTTTTATAACCGTTAAAAATTCTTGACATTCCATTGTTTATCAATTTGTTTGTTTGCTGATAGATTAATGTTAATATTTTTATTGTGTCCTTTATTTCTGTGTTGCTCGTGTTTTACCACTGACGGGATTTGAAACCAATGAACACATTATCACCCAAGCTTCTTTAACAAGCTTAATCTTTTTCTTGTTCTACATTTTGATACACCAAAATAGCTTTAATTTTGAATGAAACAATCATTCATAGCGATATTTACACTATCACATTTTCTCTCCCCGTGGTATTTGTGTTCGGTTTTGATATTCTTGAAATTCTGACGAAAATTGTTTGTATTTAGATGATAAATAAATGAAATGTAGTACATATGTACTTTATTTGAAACATCCCTTTGGACGCTCTAACTGCATTCAAAATGGTTTGGCAAGGGAAGTAACCATATGCAAACTTGCTAAAAAAAAATAAAACCCACAGTTATAAACAAATTATGATTTGAAATAAAGGAGTCGTCTTGTAGTCACCTTAGGTCCGAAAAGGAAGCTCGAGCTTTGCTTGATTTGTTAAAAATTATCAATGACAAATTATGCAGAAAAGAATTAACCCTTAAAATAACTATATTTATTTCTCATGCAATGATTTTTGACTCACATGCGAAGCAAAAGTGAGTCTATGTACTCACCCGAGTCGTCCGTCCGTCCGTCCGTCCGTCCGTCCGGACGTCCGTCCGGACGTCCGTCCGTCCGTCCGGAAAACTTTAACGTTGGATATTTCTTGGACACTATTCAGTCTATCAGTACCAAATTTGGCAAGATGGTGTATGATGACAAGGCCCCAAAAAACATACATAGCATCTTGACCTTGCTTCAAGGTCAAGGTCGCAGGGGCCATAAATGTTGCCTAAAAAACAGCTATTTTTCACATTTTCCCCATTTTCTCTGAAGTTTTTGAGATTGAATACCTCACCTATATATGATATATAGGGCAAAGTAAGCCCCATCTTTTGATACCAGTTTGGTTTACCTTGCTTCAAGGTCAAGGTCACAGGAGCTCTTCAAAGTTGGATTGTATACATATTTTGAAGTGACCTTGACCCTGAACTATGGAAGATAACTGTTTCAAACTTAAAAATTATGTGGGGCACATGTTATGCTTTCAACATGAGACACATTTGGTCACATATGATCAAGGTCAAGGTCACTTTGACCCTTATGAAATGTGACCAAAATAAGGTAGTGAACCACTAAAAGTGACCATATCTCATGGTAGAAAGAGCCAATAAGCACCATTGTACTTCCTATGTCTTGAATTAACAGCTTTGTGTTGCATGACCTTGGATGACCTTGACCTTGGGTCAAGGTCACATGTATTTTGGAAGGAAAAATGTGTAAAGCATGTGAGTCGTATGGGCTTTGCCCTTCTTGTTATACCTGGGTAAGCATGTGCAGAGAAGTAGAGGTTACATGCCGAGTCTCAGTGATTATCAAAAATAATGGTCGAAGTTAGCGGATCATGAAAAATGCGAGCTTCAGCGAGCTTTTTCATGACCGCGAACTGAGACCATTATTTTTGATAATCACTGAGACGAGGTATGTAACCTCTTTATCCCTCCTTTCTTCAGTTATTCAAAGAAAAGAGGAGTTTTTGTGCGAAAGTTTGATCAAATCATATTCACCCAACCAGTCTACCTGCGCAGGCGATCGATTAATGCGCGGTTGTATAGTTCCGTGCAAATCATTCAAATTTGTTCACACTTCTTGTCAGTTTCCATGTTTTGAACTAAAATCAAGTACACAATTATGTTGTCATTCTGCTGTGGCGGTAAAGGCAGATAGTGTGTGTTCTGTTCATGTTTTGGTATCGCTCAGGAAATGTTCTTTCCTCGAATGTGACTAGCAGACGAAGTTTTACACCCGTGTTCCAACGCTAAAAACTGTATGAAGTTTAGTTTTCTGGGGCAAAATAGTGTATGAAACCGCTGCATGTTCTTCAAGTTGATTAAATGTTTGCAATTGATTGCGTGTGATCTGTTTATAAAATGAAATATTGTTGAAAACTGACCGTCGGATTGCAGTCTTGTCGATGCAGCCGAAATCTGGAAGGGGAACTACTCGTGTCGCTAGACAAAGTATGAGAGTTACTTTTCCTTGGAATCTTGCTAGCGATAAACGATTGTGCACGGCAGATCTGAATTCAGAAAACAACCAAACTCATGGATTTTATATTGAGATTCATGTGTTCAAGCCTGTAGTTGCTGGTTTAAATGCGGTATGGTTGTATTGTTCGCTTCAGAAATGTATATTTTGTACGTTAGAGTGTTCTGAACTTTTGAGTCGCAAAAAGTAGATCCACAATGTGTACAATCTCTACCCATGAGCTATCGAGGATTCAGGCCCGTTGTTGGGTAAGTGATTTTGGTTGTTGGGTAAGTTACCGAAAAATAACTAGCCCTACAAGTTTACAGAGAGAAAGAAGCAGAGGGGGGGATAATTGTGGTTATTGTGTTCATTCCTGCATAATACACACAGAAAGAGACAAACAGCCAGCCAGCCAGACACAGCCAGCCAGCCAACCACACACACACACACACACACACACACATATACACACACACACACACACACACACACACACACACTCGAAACACACACTCAAACACATACCCTTTTTTCCCAGAAGATGTTTTGCAATGGTTTTAAGCGTAAACTCTTAACCTTGATTTCTGCTATAAATGAATATAAATACCGTATGTAAATTTGGCCTTATGCTATTTTGCTCATTTATCGTTGCAAATCCATGCTTGTGCAAAATGTCTATTTTCTTTACAACTAAGCATAATCATACGTTTGTCAATAAAAAACAAACTATTATATACCCTCTTAGAAATATGCGTTGTGTTGTCTTCCACTGCTGTGGTAGTGTCAATGAATGCAGTGTTTGTGTATGTGTGTCTGTGTGTGTTTGTGTGTTTGTGTGTGTGTGTTTGTTTGTGTGTGTGTGTGTGTGTGTGTGTGTGTGTGTGTGTATGTGTGAATATTTGTGTATGTGTGTGTGTGTTTGTTTGTGTGTTTGTGTGTGTGTGTATATTTGTGTGTGTGTGTGTGTGTGTGTGTGTGGGACCCACATTAACGTTGCAACATCGTACTCAATTTATAAACAGGTAAAAGCAAAACTACAAGTTAAGAAAATTCATTCATCATAACTCAAAACCAGTAAAATTTCCTTCAAGAATCAGTTTTCCTATTTTCAAGGACCTTTTCTTGTTTGTATTATACAACAGTTTGATAAGTACGGAACAATCACTCGTGACAGTGTTTGCAAGGGTGAGCGTATCTTTCCCAGGGTACATTACAGCAGGTAGGGGAATGTTGCCTGCTATGGACCGGTTCCTAATCTAATAGACCAGTTGTGATTTTATTCTGTATTTAAGTATTGCCGAATGTTAGTCAAAGCTTATTCGCTCTAATTAGTCCTGACGATTTACCGAAGAGAGAAAAACTACACAATGTACCAAGCACAAAATGAAACTTCTTTGCAAGAAAACAAACTAGTTATTAGCATGAAACAAAACGTGGTCCATACTAGGCGACCCGTATCCTACACGAGTCAGCCTTTTTTCTTTTGGAGGTCTGTGCCTTCTCTGATTTGTATTCTACAACAGTTTGAAAACAATGACAACAACAACAGCATCAGCAAGAAAAGGAAGAAGAAGAAGAAGAAGAAGAAGAAGAAGAAGAAGAACAACAACAACAACAACAACAACAGCAACAGCAGTACCAGCACCAGCACCAGCAACAACAGCAACAACAACAACAACAACAACAACAACAACCTCTCGCAACTGTGTGCCCGAAGGTCGCTACCTAAATTGCGGGGTTTAACGCAATCATACACGTAAAAACTCACTTGTGCAAAAAAACACAGGTTGACGTGGGAGTTTCAGACCATGAACGAAGAAGAAGAAGAAGAAGAAGAAGAAGACCATTGACCAGTCAACAGGATGGAAGAAAAATGTTCGAATCCGGGCCGTGACGGCGGACACGGGTCAACTTTATGAGCGGACTCAGAGACGGTATCCATGTTCCACCCTCGTGTCAATCAATCAATCAATCAATCAATGAGTCTTATATCGCGCATATTCCGTGGGTACAGTTCTAGGCGCTCTGCAGTGATGACGTGTGAGATGAAATTTTATACGGCCAGTAGATTGCAGCCATTTCGGCGCATATTTACCTTTCACGGCCTATTATTCCAAGTCACACGGGTATAGGTAGACAATTATTAACTGTGCCTAAGCAATTTTGCCAGGAAAGACCCTTTTGTCAATCGTGGGATCTTTAACGTGCACACCCAATGTAGTGTACACGGGGGAGGGTTCGGACACCGAAGAGAGTCTGCACACAAAGTTGACTCTGTGAAATAAATTTCCGCCGAACCTGGGATCGAACTCACGCTGACAGCGGCCAACTGAAACAAATCCAGCGCGCTACCAACTGAGCTATATCCCCGCCCCACTGTCGCACGTAAAAGACCTCGGTCATTCTGCCATAAGTGCAGGTGGCTGAATACACCTAAACACTCACACGCCTGGGTAGCGCGAGTCTGTCTCTGCTAGCTTTCCACTCGGAGGAAGCGATCCGAATTTCCCAGCGATGGGACAATACAGTTATGAAAATAAAAATGAAAATGAAAATATATCATCACCACTGTTATTTAGCATATATTCTGGACTCTGTTTTTTTTCCCCAGAAAAACTTTGTCTTTGTCATAAAAAAATAATAACGACGTTATCTTTCAAGTTTAATATCCCATATATCTCGTTCACTTAATTAATATTCGTCTGCATGAGAGAGACCGTGAGAGGGAAAGAGAGAACGAACGAACTAACTAATTATAACGAACGAACGAACTAACTAACTAACGAACGAACGAACGAACGAACGAACGAACGAACGAACGAACGAACGAACGAACGAACGGACGAACGGACGAACGAACGAACGTACGAACGTACGAACGAATAAACGAACGAACGAACGAACTAACTAACGAACGAACGAACGAACGAACGAACGAGCGAGCGAGCGAACGAACAAACGAACTAACGAATAAACGAACGAACGAACGAACTTCATTACTCAAGGATGGAGATTTTAGGCTGACGCCTAGTCTTACAATCTGTCTCTGCTAAAACTAAGGCATAAAGTTTGAGACAATACAACAAATTGACAATCGTAAACAGACGTGCAGAAAAAAAAGAAGTTATAAATGTTAACACTAATCGTACAGTATTGCAAACTACGACATTGCCTCTACGAATTTCTCATGACTAATACAACATTGAAAATAAAATGTACGTAGAGAGAGAAAGAGGTAGATGAAAAGAGAGAGAAAGAGAGAGAGAGAGAGAGAGATTGAGAGAGAGAGAGAGATTGAGAGATAGAGAGAGAGATTGAGAGAGAGAGATTGAGAGAGAGAGAGAGAGATTGAGAGAGAGAGAGAGAAAGAGAGAGAGAGAAAGAGAGAGGGTGCACCGAGAGAGAGAGAGAGAGAGAGAGAGAGAGAGAGAGAGAGAAAGAGAGAGGGTGCACCGAGAGAGAGAGAGAGAGAGAGAGAGAGAGAGAGAGAGAGAGAGAGAGAGAGAGAGAGAGAGAGCCTTTTACATGATATAAAAAATAAAGCACAGCAAAATATAATATAAAATAAAAACTGAGGTTACATTTTGGTATCATACCAAAAATCTTCACTCGGACTGCCTTTTACCAAATTAAAGAAAGGAAATCCAGTGTTCAATTGATGCATAACTGTTTTCACGAGGCAAAGTGGGGCTTCAAATGAATAGCTGAAACAATGAGGACATGTAAACTCGGACGCCATAGCCATTTATACTCAAATAGATTCAGTGAATACCCAAGACAGAAAAAAACCGGTTTATTGATTACGAGTCGGATGCAAACCACGCTAACTGCGAGCATCGATTTCTCTCTCCCCGTTCTCATAAGATCGATAGAATCAATCAATAAAAACTAAAAATGGTTGTAGTGGTAGCTGCCAATCCTCTGAAATCAATAATCAAAGGCAGAACATCATTAATTTTGAAGCGTCGAATTCAAACAGTATAGTTCCCCCTGCATTTGAAATTCAGTTTTTGAAGTTGACATGTCAGCATTTTAAAATCAATACTCAAAATGGTTAACAGCATATTAATTTATGGAGTGTCCGCTTCCTTGCCAAAGAACTGCCAATGTGCCAAAATTATGACTCAAAAAGCAGCTGGGAGAGAATTATTCATGGAGCGTCTTCCTCAAAGCACACTTGTATTGGCGTTGATGGTGTTTGTTGTAATTGTTGTGGTTGATTTTTGTGTTATCCTGGTCAATAAAAGTAACATGTTTAAAACAAAACAAAAAGTTGTCTCGGGGGCCTGTTCTTGCGTTTGCGAAAAACCCTGAGACCCGAAGATATAATTGCTTACTTATAAACACGCTCCAACTCCGCCTGGATGCACCCTCAAGGTCTTTCAGCCGGTCCCAAGCCCGGATAAAGGAGGAGGGTTGGGCGTGGGGTTAGCAACTCCACCCCGCCAAAAAAACAACTTGCTACAGAAACCGCAACAAAAACAAACCAACAACAGCCCAGTCAGTTTTGCGGCCCTGTGCTCCACAGGGAGTCTACAGGAATAAGTCAAGTAAGTCATGGACACGCTCCAAATGTGGGCAACAACTCATGATTCAGTCTTACTCTGTGTTCCCTTTAAAGTGCGTTTCTCGGAACATTTATCCTCCCGCCGTCGCCGATTTCAGCTGTGTCTTTGAAAGGGTCCATTTCAAAACACAGTTTTACAGCTGACGATCAGTTTTGTTGTTGTTGGGGTAGTTGTGGTCTTGGATGATTTTTTTTTTTCATCTTCCTATCAATACTATTGAAATGCGTAGGGCAGCGTCACCTGTTATGTTCTTGTTGTTCTCTTTTTCTCTGTCTTGTTGCACTCTCTCTCTCTCTCTCTCTCTCTCTCTCTCTCTCTCTCTCTCTCTCTCTCTCTCTCTCTCTCTCTCTCTCTCTCTCTCTCTCTCTCTCTCTCTCTCTCTTTTATATGAAGTTGCTGAATAGAAATGAATTTTTCCGGGGCCTGTTGCTACCATTGAAAATCACACTGAAACTCGAGTACCCGAGGTCTGTTTGCATTACTGCAGTACATTATGTCTATGTATACATACTCTCTGGGAGCGTTCAGGACAGTCACCTGCGATCGCTGACTTCAGCAGTGCTTTCTAAAATTGCGCAAGCACATTTGATTTCGTCATAACAAAGGGTGAGTATAAGCTGTATTTAAACTTACTCGTATGTTAATTAGAGGCATAGAGGAACAACGGTCTTTCCTAGCTAATCTCCATTGACTACAAATCCACGTCGTCGATCTAAAGGAGATTGCGTCAAAGTGCGAATGGATGGGAGTGTTGGTCCCTATAATCTTCCATCAAAGAAGGCATAAAGTAAAAGACCGTTCAAGTACTATTTTCAGTACAATTGAGCTGACCTTTTAGTAACATTTTCTATACAACTGAAAGGACCTTTTTAGTAAAAATGTTCAGTACAGTAGAAAGACCTGTGAGTAAAATTTTCAGTACAACTAAATTGACGTTTTTTTGTACAATTTTCAGTACAATTGAAAACCGTTTTAGTAACATTGTCAGTACAACTGTATTGACATTTTAGTCCAATTTTCAGTACAATAAAAACATTCTTTTTTGTTGTTGATCGAAGCGCACCGTGACACGTGGGTGTTGTTGTAGTTGTAATTGTAATTTCTTATCCTATAGTACAATAGAATGTGATAAGGTAGGATACCTTGATCGACTGGCTCGTGCCAGGCACTTTGTTATAAGTTCTAGACGGTCGCAATGGCTTGGTGTTAAGACGCCGGCCTCTAAAGCGGAAGGTCGTGGGTTCGAATCCCGGCCGGGCCTGGTGGGTTAAGGTGGAGATTTTTCCGATCTCCGAGGTCAACTTATGTGCAGACCTGCTTGTGCCTTATCCCCCTTCGTGTGTACACGCAAGCACAAGACCAAGTGCGCACAGAAAAGATCCTGTAATCCATGTCAGAGTTCGGTGGGTTATAGAAACACAAAAATACCCAGCGTGCTTCCTCCGAAAGCGGCGTATGGCTCCCTAAATGGCGGGGTAAAAACGGTCATACACGTAAATATTCAGTCGTGCAAAAACACGAGTGTACGTGGGAGTTTCAGCCCCCGAACGCAGAAGAAGAAGAAGAAGATATAAGCTCCTGTCTTTTAGTCTAAAGGGTTAACGTGTCCGTGTTTCCCCAGGAGAGCGATTGAAATCCACGAAGGGGGTGGCTGCGGAGTAAGGTGCTCCGCTCACATAAATTATGTAAGTTCAGCAGGACCCACGACGCACTGCAGCTTTTATCCCAGCCCGCGCGCTACACGTTGCATGAAAGGAAAACAGGCCAAGTACTCCCCATTAGGAACGTCTGAGTGGCAGCATGAAAAGGTGTGTTTTTAAAATCATGCAAACAGTACAGTGAAATTAGGGCTTGCACGTCAATCTGAAGAGCTAAGATAAACGAGGGGAATTTACGTCATATTTCTTTTTAAACGCGAATTAGCGCGGGAGCTTCAAATGGAGCAAATAAAGCTGAACAAATATGAACCCCCTCCCTCTCTCTCCACCACCTCCGCCACCCTCCCCCCTTTCCCATCCCCCCTCTCTACCCACTTCCCTCCGGCATCTTTGAGAGCTTGTTGTCGGCTCCACAAACACTTTGACTCCTGGAACTATTGATTCCATTGACGCTTCAGGTAGAATGTGTAACGCCGAACTATTGGTAGTCGCTGTACTCTTTCAGTGCTTTTACAAGTACATTCACATCTGGGGATATTGAGACCGTTAGCTCTAGCAGCGATTTCGAGAGTGTGCAGACGATATTGAACCGTCAGTAGGACAGGCAGTTGGTCAGCCAGTCAGTGCCTATACTCAATCAATTCTTCACTCCTTTCTTCCAGTTCCAGGTATGTACATGATTTATATATATTTGAACGAAAATTGCCTACTTTCTTCCCAGATCACACGCCACAGACATAACTGAAGTGCAATGTATTCACAAATCAATTTAGATGTCTGCTTCTGTTCAACCGAAACATTTGCTTTTTTCTGCTGGTTTTGCAATGTTGTTTATATGTTAAATGAAGTCTTATATCGCGCGCGTATCTCCAGACTCGGACTCAAGGCGCAGGGATCTAATTATGCCGTGTGAGATGGAATTTTTTACACAATACATCACGCAGTCACATCGACCAGCAGCTCGCAGCCATTTCGGCGCATATCCTACTTTTCACGGCCTATCATTCCAAGTCACACGGGTATTTTGGTGGACATTTTTTTTTATCTATGCCTATACAATTTTGCCAGGAAAGACCCTTTTGTCAATCGTGGGATCTTTAACGTGCACACCCCAATGTAGTGTACACGAAGGGACCTCGGTGTTTCGTCTCACCCGAAAGACTAGCACTTGAACCCACCACCTAGGTTAGGAAAGGGGGGGGGGGAGAAAATTGCTAACGCCCTGACCCAGGGTCGGACTCGCAACCTCTCGCTTCCGAGCGCAAGTGCGTTACCACTCGGCCACCCAGTCCTCTATATGCCTCTCTTCAGAGCAGGGAATCCACAATTTCCCATCCTTATAGATTCCTGTATTGTATATGTGAAAGGTTTTGTCACAAGCCACAATTACATACACTGGACATGTGCATATCAAAATTTAACTTAGAACAGATAATTGCATTACACAAAAAATAAAGCGATCAGCAACATGAACTACAAACACTAGACTGGACAATGACAAAAACGTTACTCTATAATTGGTGTCTGGTCGCCCTGTCACATATAGACAATGCATGATCTTGCAGTCTTATTTTTTTCTATACGTGTATGACTCGTGCAGGAGCATTTTTCTGACGGCTGCATCCCCGAAATCTTCGGAATCAAAACAAGCGACTAACGTGTTTTTTTTTTAATGAGAAACAAAGTCTTGGTCAGTGTGAAGTTTTAAGTTGACTTGTGTTGGCTATGTAGGTACAATTTTACCATCGATAGGCAGGTTGAGCAGTTGTAGGTTTGTTTGTTTCTTTGTTGTTGTGTTACGTTGCGTTGCTTTTGTTTGAATATTTCTTCACACAGCTTCATGTCGCTCCCGGTGAGAGTTGTTGTTGTTGTTGTTGTTGTTGTTGTTGTTGTTGTTGTTGTTGTTGTTGTTGTTGATGTTGTTGTTGTTGTTGGTTTTATTGTTGTTGTTGTTGTTGTTGTTGTTGTTGTTGTTGTTGTTGTTGTTGTTGTTGTTGTTGTTGTTTCACTGTACTGCACTTTAACAAAATCACATAGATGCACATCGCACTCGACTACAGTTCTTTTTCTTTGAAAAGTAAACATGATGTATTCGTGTGTACTGTTGTCTGTTCTTCACGGTACAGTACTAAGCCAGAAACACTGTGACTCCGCTTCCCCCTCACCCCGCTACTCATCCCAACCCACCCCATCCTCAACCACCCTCCCACCCCTCCTCCCCAAACACCAAAAAACCCGGGTAGTTTCGAATTCAACTTGATGAAAACCTCTGCCTGTTATATAATTATACTGACACGTTTTTCATCGATTCGATCGATTCATTTAGCGGATCATGTGCCTGCCTTCTTTGTTCGTGGTCCTGGAAATGTGAAACCTGTTGTGCATCGTTGCTTGGTGACGAACCTGTTTTTCAATCAATCGGCGTTTGCTGAAGACTGCTTATATGCTACTGTGAGTGAAGAAGGACTGGGGTTATTCAGTTTCCTTACAATCTCGATCTTTGACGGTGCTATTGTAAGGTATAGACCGTGACACAGATGACAGTTCAGTGACGTGAAAAATAGGTCGAAATATTGACTCAAGGTGAGGAAATGTGACTTTCAACTGGTGTCGACGCGCTCCTGTTTGCCGGTCGGTCTGTCTGTGTTCCTCCTGTTACGTTAACGTCTAGGTCTGTAACTCTCTCTGTCTCTGTCTCTGTCTCTCTCTTTCTCACTCACTCTCTCTCTCTCTGTCTTACTCTCTCTTACTCTCTCTCTCTCTTTCTCTCTCTCTCTCTCTCTTACTCTCTTTCTTTCTCTCTGTGTCTCTGTCTGTCTATCTCTGTCTGTCGCTGTGTCTCTCTGTGTGTCTCTGTGTCTCTGTCTCTATTTCTCTGTCTCTGTCTCTGTCTCTGTCTCTCTCTCTCTCTCTCTCTCTTTAGCCAGTCTTCACAGAAGAGCAGTTAAGCTAATTATGCTAACAAATCACACTCCTTCAGTATTTAAAGAAAATATTTCTGTTGACGAAGTTAATAGAGTTGTTTTAGAAGTTAATAATATATTGAAGAGTAGTGCACAGAAATTAGGGTTATTTAAACGAAATAATTTTAGAAGCAGTATAAAAGGAAAACGGAAAATTTTCCATGGTTTAATGTTACATGTGAGAAAAAGAGAAAGTCCTTTTTTAAAGCAAAAAATGTACATAGAAGAATGAAGACTGCCTTTTCGCGTGAGCTCCGCACCAAAACAAGTCGAAGTTATAAACAGGAAGTAAATAAGCAATTTAAAAAATATCAAGCAGACCTTAAAAAGCCATGATCCAAAATCGTATTGGAAGATTATTAATGGAACACTAAGAGAAAAAAATGAAGAATTACCAAAAGTCTCTTCTGACGTTTTTTTGAAACACTTTAAAGGTATGTTTTCAGCAGGTGAAGATGAGGTTGATAAAAATGAATCTAATTTAAATGAAATGGTACATAATGATAACGCTGATTTAAATTGTATGATAACAGAAGATGAAGTTTTAAAAGCAGTTAAAAAGCTAAAGAATAATAAAGCCTGTGGAAATGATCAAATTATAAATGAGTTTTTGAAAGCTTCTGCTGGGAAGTTGATTAAAGTATATACAAAGCTGTTTAATGTAATTCTTTGTTCTGGACACATGCCCGACGAATGGTCTGTTGGACTTTTACGCCCCTTGTATAAGCAAAAGGGAGATGCTGAAGACCCAGCAAATTACAGAGGTATAACCCTGATGAGCTGCTTTGGAAAGTTATTTACCAGTGTTCTGAATAATAGGCTAACTGATTATTTTGATGAGTATTCAGTCATTGGTGAAGAACAAGCTGGTTTTCGAGCAGGTCATTCAACCCTCGACCACATTTTTACTTTACATAGTATTATTGATTACTTTCTATCAAAGAGAAAAAGGTTATATTGTCTTTTTATTGACTATGAAAAAGCATTTGATTATGTGAAAAGAGCTTTTCTATGGAAGAAGATGTTTGACGCTGGAATAAATGGGCGAATGCTAAATATTATTCAAAATTTGTATAGTAAGGCCAAGTCATGTGTTTTGGTAGGTAACCAAAAGTCAGATTTCTTTCAATGTTTTACCGGTGTACATCAAGGGGAAAACTTGTCACCTGCATTGTTTGCTGTGTATTTAAATGACTTACAAGCTTATATGTTTGATAAAACTGAACACCTCCCTACTATTGAAAGAGAGGTTGCTATGTTGGACTTACAGCCGGATGACGCTGAGCTGATGTTTAAAATGTTTATTTTATTATATGCAGATGATACAACCATTTTAGCAGAATCCCCAGAAGCATTACAAGACTCGCTTAATGTGTTGTCCGAATACTGCGATCTGTGGAGTTTGCGGGTGAACGCCAAAAAAACGAAAATAGTTGTTTTTTCAAGAGGTAAAATACGAAATTTGCCAGTATTCAAATACAAAGATGAATTAGTTGAGGTCGTGTTCGGTTTTCAATATTTGGGTCTATTTTTTAATTATAATAATAAGTTTAATAAATCACAAAAGTTGTTATATGATAAGGCCTCTCGAGCAATGTTTAGCTTGTTAAAGAAGTGTAGAAAATTGTCGTTGTCCATAGATATACAAATTGAATTGTTTGATAGAATAGTTGCACCGATTATGTTATATGGCTGTGAAGTATGGGGACCAAATTCGGTAAATTTAGCAACAAAATTGCAGCTACGTTTTTATAAGATTATTTTGAAATTGAGAAAGTCGACCCCAACGTGTATGGTATTAGGCGAATTAGGCAAATTTCCACTAGATGTCCTCGTAAAAAATAGAATATTTAGTTTTTGGTTCAAATTGGTGGATTGTAATAATAGTAATAAGTTTTCAAATGTATTGTACCGTTTTTTGCATCGCCTCTATGTAAATAACATATATGAAGCACCCTATTTAAAACATGTTGAAACAACTTTAAATGCTCTTGGTCTTAGTGGTTTTTGGCATGACCAGTTTAATTTACGATGTTCTGAAAAATGGTTTAAATTGAAAACGTTGCAATGCCTAAAAGATCAATATATACAATCGTGGTTTTCAGAATTAAATGAAAAAGAAACTTGTTTGAATTATAGATTGTTTAAAGATACATTTATATTTGAAAATTATTTGAACATTTTACCCAATAACCTAGCACTCTCTTTTTTACGTTTTAGAACATTAAATCATAAATTACCAATACAGAAAGGCCGAATGTTAAATATACCACAAAGGCATAACGAAAGAATATGTGTTAAATGCCAGTCTGGAGAACTCGGGGATGAATTTCATTATATATTTCAGTGTCATTTTTTTGAAAATGTGAGGAAAAGGTTTTTACCATTGTATTTTCGTAGAAATTCAAATGCAGTCAAATTTAAACATTTATTTGAATTAACAAAGAAACGAAAGTTATTGAATTTAATATATTTTATTAAGAGTATTTTGAAAGAGTTCTGATTATTTGATCACGTGGTTTTTTTTTATTAAAACAAAAACAAACACAGAAACATATACATTCCTGTAAAAAAAAAATATGATTACAATTATTTTGTTATGAATTAAGCTTGATTCATTTTCGGTTAATTAGAAGTGTTGTGTCTCATTAATACATATATCTTTTTTGTCGTGTTTATTGCAATTTTTATTTTATTCATGTAACCCTAGGGGTTTTTGAAATAAATATTGACTTGACTTGACTTGATTATAACAATTTGCAAGTATTACCATTTCAAAAAAGATTAATGTATAATAAAGGTGTTATGATGCATAAAGTGATGTCAGGGTATGCACCGGAGACATTACGTGATAATTTTATTTTGAACTATAACAGACTAAAAATCATAACACCGACTCCACGTATTGACCTTTTCAAATCAAGCCTTCGTAATTCGGGTACGGTCCTAGGGAACTCACTGCCTATTTTTCTTAAACATAAAACAAACACATACAGCTTCAAAAAAATTTAAATGTCACACATAATGCAACTAAACTGAATGCTGAATGGTTCATCAATTCATTTAAAATGTATGAGCATGTTAAACAAAATTATAATAATATTCAGATCTAGATGAAGTTATGTTAAAAATTGACACTTTTTATCATTGACAATTGTACTTAAAATGCAGTATGACAATTTATTTTTAAATTTTGTATCTGTATATACAGTTATAATGTGTTAAGTTTGATGTGATAGTTCTTTGATTATATTGTTTTCTGTTCTTGTTGACCCTATAGTAGGGCGAGGGCTGGATTTAAAAAAGCGTTATTCTTGCTTATCTATTACCCTCGATAATAAAGATTTTGTCTTGTCTTGTCTTGTCTTGTCTTGTCTCTCTCTCTCTCTCTCTCTCTCTCTCTCTCTCTCTCTCTCTCTCTCTCTCTCTCTCTCTCTCTCTCATTATTAGAAAAGACCCGTTGTTTTTACAGATATAAAAGATGTCACACCCTGCAGGCCCACCTCCCGTCGTTGCCCAGCCGGGACCAGTCATGCAGCAACAAAGTGAGTACACAGAATCAAAATAAAAGAACGGTATCTTATTGGAACGTTTAATTATGACAAAACAAAACGTTAAGATCACTGATCCTTTCCTTTGTAATATGTTATTTGTGGGGGAAAAAAATCACTGATCTTCGACCCAGCGGTCTTTTCAGTTTGTTTGTTTGCTTTACGCCCAGCCGACCACGAAGGGCCATATCAGGGCGGTGCTGCTTTGACATATAACGTGCGCCACACACAAGACAGAAGTCGCAGCACAGGCTTCATGTCTCACCCAGTCACATTATTCTGACACCGGACCAACCAGTCCTAGCACTAACCCCATAATGCCAGACGCCAGGCGGAGCAGCCACTAGATTGCCAATTTTAAAGTCTTAGGTATGACCCGGCCGGGGTTCGAACCCACGACCTCCCGATCACGGGGCGGACGCCTTACCACTAGGCCACCGTGCCGGTCGGTCTTTTCAGTGGACAGACAGACGCACACTTATAATACAGAAAATAAATCGGTCCTCCGAGCGAACTTCTTGACAATTTGTCAGATAAGTTTCTTTTCTGTAAATATTATATTTCTGTAATTATGCATCCTGTCAGGGAGACATGAGCGATAGCGTGGGCCGATGATTATCAGAATGCCTTTCACTTACAAATGAAAGTGTGTGTCTGTCGCTGGGTCGAAGATTAGTGACTGTAACGTTTCGTTTTGTCATAATTAAACGTTCCTATAACAAACCTGTCTTGGTTTTTTGTATTTGAATTTTGGAACGTTGGCAGTCTATATCTTTTTGGATTAAAGTATAAGTACATATTTTTGTGCAGAAAAAGATTTTGAAGGCACAGTATTGCAAAAGTCGAACATAAACATTATATCCGAATAATCCTCTTTTTTACATTCTCAAAAAGTATCTATTCACTTTTTTCTTAAAGTTAACTTTGCAACAAAGTAATTTTGTCTGAATCAGACAAAAACGCACACAACATCGTTTGTCATCATCAAATAAATGTCGCAAGTCTTTTTAGATACCTATACTCTGAATGGATTATGGTGTTTATTCAGTAGAAAACAGTTTTGCTTAAGTCGATTTGATTTTCAGCTTTACAGATTACATTTGACTTTTTCAACCCAAAGATCGAGTGGTCATGTAAATCTTAATAGGGAAGGATAAACAATTTCAGCGTGGTTTGCCGCTCATTCGTTCTAAAGAAAGATGTAGCCTACAATTCACAACTGAAACATGATAACAATGAAACTTTTATTAAATCACTAAAACAGTAAAAGTTTGAAGGCAACATATATCCGCAAGACACAGGCCAAAAAGTCTCATCTTCCAAAAGTTTGGACGTGAAGTACTTTCAACGTACATGTTGAAAGTACATTTAGTTGGGCAAACGTCAAATCACTCATCGAATTTTTAAAACCTGTGACCAAGCAGTCAACTACTGCATGTCTTTATAACATTTATTTTTAGCCATAAAAACACAACCAGTGGTCTTTCAACCAGTGTCCACCATCACCTTATTATATCTATGCAAAGAAGATGGCGTACACTACAAGGAGTGTGCAGTTAAAAAATAATTATAGGAGAACACAGGAGCTTGTAGCAATGCCGGTTGCCGGTCGATTGAAGTACGTCCCTGCTCTTTCGGCTTTACTGTAGAAAGGATTATATAGGTATTATCATAATTATGTATATATCATAGTAGTTATACAACAGTAAGAATACTACAGTAAGAATAAAGGAGTAGGATACTTCGATCGACCGGTGTAACACGAAATTTTTACTCCACGAAAAATTTACTCCGGAGTAAATATTTCGTACGAAATTCTTACTCCGAGTACACTTTTCGTTCGAGAAAAGAACTCCCCAAGGCACGAACAAATTACTCCCTCCACGAAATTTTTACTCCCCACTCTTGCGCACACGAATGTCGCGCTACCCTCCTTCCACGCCTTCCACCACCAAGACTAACAAGGGGACAAGGGAGTAAAAATTTCGTACACCTGGCATGGGAAGTTAAATTGCTCGTGTTGGGGTGAAGTAATTTATTCGTTATTTATTCGTCAGGGGAGTAACATTTTTGAACGAAATGTTTACTCGGAACTCATGCACCTGTCTTGGGGAGTAATTTTCTCGTGCAATGGGGGAGTGTTTTTTTCGTAAAGGGAGTAACTTTTTCGTACGAAATGTTTACTCCGGAGTAAAAATCTCGTGGGAGTAATTTTCTCGTGTTACACCGGCGCTTTGACACAAGTGTGTGTGTAGGAGAGGGACCACAGCACTGTGTCCGCCTATACGTCTGGTTTCAGTGGTGGCGATGCCCCCTCCACCCCCCGTACCTGGCTGTCCCCCCGGCCTGGAGTACCTGGCGCAGCTTGACCAGGTGATGGTGGAACAGGAGGTTCACATGTTGGAAGGTGAGAGAGGGAATACAGAGACAGAAAACACTGCAGTGTTGCTAATATTCATGGGGAAATCGAGTTTCAGTGTGTTTTCCAGTGGCAGCAACAGATCCCGGAGACAGTTAACACTTATTCAGCAACTTTATTAAAGAGAGAGAGAGAGAGAGAGAGAGAGAGAGAGAGAGACTGAGAGAGAGAGAAAGAGAAAGAGAGAGAGTGTGAGAGAGAGAGAGTGAGAGAGAGAGAGTGAGAGAAAGATGGGGGGAGAGAAAAGAGGGAGAGGTAATGAGGGAAAGGGAGAGGGTGGAGGGAGAGACAGAGACAGAGAGAAAGGGAGTGAGAGAGAGAGAGAGAGAGAAAGAGAGAGAGAGTGAGAGAAAGATGGGGGCAGAGAAAGAGGGAGAGGTAATGAGGGAAAGAGAGAGGGTGGAGGGAGAGACAGAGAGAGAGAATGAAGGAGTGAGAGAGAGAGAGAGAGAGAGAGAGAGAGAGAGAGAGAGAGAGAGAGAGAGAGAGAGAGAGAGAGGGGCCAAGATGGGAGGAGAGAGAGAGGGACCGAGAGAGATAGGAAGAGAGAGATATAGGACAGAGGGTTCATAATATACTTTTTCTGAGTGAGTGAGTGAGTGGATGGATGGGTGAGTAACCGAGTGAGTGAGTGAGTGAGTGAGGAAGTGTGGGAGTGAGTGAGTGAGTGGGAGAGTGAGCGAGTGAGTGAGCGAGTGAGTGAGTGAGTGAGTGAGTGAATAACGACACACTTGGACTAGTTTTTTGGTGGAACAGGAGGTTCACAGGCATTTAATTATGAGTGCGTGAGTCAATGAGTAAGCGACTGAGTGGCTGGAATGAGTAAGTTAGTACACGGAGGATTGATGGAGTAAATGAGGAAATACTGACTGACTGACTGACTGACTGACTGACTGACTGACTGACTGAATCACTTACTCACTCACTTACCCGCTCTGTTGACTGGTTTCTTTGTTAGTTTTGTGTATAGGTTGGTTGGTTGTTCGGTTGTGTGGCTTCGTTCGTGTGTTGGTTTGCTCTCTCTGCGTGGCCTCTTTTCAGTCGGTCTGTTCCGTCTGTGTTATGCCTGCATGCCTGGACTGCATTGATGGGCATTCTTTGTTTTGTCTTTCTTTCAGTATTGACTGGATTCGAAGTCAAAAACAAATTCAGAATCATGAACAGTCAGAACCAGCAAGTCTACTACGCAGCTGAAGGTAAGAGGTTTTATATGAACTCAGCAAAAACATTATTACAAGATTGGGTGTACTCGAGCTAAAGCATTCATTCCCGTGTCATTTAATACGTCTAGCCTTCTATGCAGTTAAGAGATAAGATTTTTGATGTGAACTCAGCAAAAAGATTATAAGGACATTTTTCGTACCCAACTAAAACATTCATTCCCGTGTCATTGTAGTTTAACCTTCTATGCCTTTAAAGACACGTAATGTGTCTAACTCGCCCACTTTTCAGATCAAAGATTTCTTTGACAGGGGTCACGTGAACGCCGCTCAAATAAGGGTACCCCCAAATTGACCCGAACATAAATCAAGATACCAATTAAAAAAATCGACGATAATTCAGAATAGGCACAACTAGACCAATTTTACATACGAATAGAAAGTCAAATCAGTTGTCTACTTAGAACAGTTGTTTTTTTTATGAATATCTTGCGTATTTCTTGCGTTATTTCTTTCCTACTTATGCAGGTGTCGATCGGGAGGTCCAAACACGGAATGTTATTACTTCAATTTTGAGGGGTACACAAAGTATTTCACTAGGATAGATTAAGATAAGCACTATGCTTGAGTTAGAAATCCTTAATGCCATAATTATATTGCTTATTTCATGATAAAAATTGAATAAAGTTTTGTTTAAACCAAAGCGCTTTATTTCAGAAATGTCCCAGTGGATTGCTTTGAAACTGCTTTCAAGATCTTAATTTTGCTTGGTTCTTGTTCATTGTTTTGGTTAAATATTTTTTTCTGCAATCTTTCCTGTTATTTTCCTCATTTTCTTCTCTTTTCTTTTTTTTCTTTTCTTGTATTACTTTTCTCGCCAATATTGTTTCTCACAGAAATTTTCATTCCCATGTAAACCGTCGGATTTGTGTAAACAAACCACCAGAGATATGGCCAAGCTTTAAGACAGAACAAAGAACAAAAATACATAGAAACAAAAATCACTTAAAGGCCCACTCCTCGTGAAAATAATTCTCGCGATAAGAAAAAAATCCCGAATGTGAAATTGTGTTTATCAATCCATTTTGTAAAAGCCGCTCTTGGCTTTTTAAGAAATTAATTCATAAAAAAAAAATCCACCTCACCACAGCATGCGGTCAGGTTGTTCATTTCAGGTATGTGTCTAAGCAGAGGGATGATCTTATCTCACGTAAAATCCTTGCCAGATCTGAGATGGTGAGCCAAACGAGAAGGAGTCCGCCTTTAAGTGATTCTTACACTGGTAGGCTACTCATGAAGCAACCCATATCTCTAATTTCTTTGTTTCTCATCCAATCAGAATCGGGCACGTTGATGCGCATATGCTGCGGTCCTAGTCGTGGGTTCGTCTACCACATCACAGACAATTTTAACCAGGTAAGCAAGACTATTTATCAAAAGGTAATTTTATTTTCTCGGAAATTTCATGCCCATCTTTGCAACAAAATACCAAGCGTTTACAACTATACACATTAGGCCAAAAAAAAAAATGTGTCTGTTTCTGGTAACATGGCTAAAAAAAATAGGGTCGGTAGGTAGGGATTTTTTATTTTATTTTTTTTTTTTTACCCCAAATGTAGACCAATAAAACTAACTTTAAAAATCGCGCAAAGAGACTGGATTCACTATACATAGAGACAAGACACTCAACACATTTACAAATCGTCAGCGGACTTTCGTTTTCACACGTTTTTGTTGTTCATTTTCTCACCCTGTCCTTTACCACAAAAAAAAAATAAAAAAATTTGAGTTTAGAAAAAAAAAAGTTTAGGGTCGGCGCCGAAATTTAGGGTCGGTCGGGTGACCAGAAACAGACAATTTTTTTTTTTGTGGCCTTACCTTACTTTTACCAAACTTGTAGCTACAATAAGTGTTTATCAACCACATTGCAGGAAAAGGAGAACCAGCTATTAATTATGTGCATATCGCAAAGAACAATAAGAATAAAAAATGTGAATTTACCGGCCCCCGTAGCGCAGTGGTTAGCGCATCGGGCTGCGGGCCGGGAGGTCGTGGGTTCGAATCCCATCAGCGTCATGTGGGTTTTTCGGGCTACGGTCGGCTCCTACCCAGAGTGGAAGTGCTATGGTTCCTATGGGAAGGCTGGGATCACACAGCCGAGTGTCATTCACTTAACGAATGCGACTTTGAGGGTGCTCAGGTTCTCTTTACCTGACCAACACCGCAGGTGCGGCAGTTCTCGGGCCTGGTTGATGCCAGGATATATTATGACAGTAAGCGTAGAGTGCTGCCCTGTCACGTAGTCTCAAACCAAATTGGAAATCCAAAGCATCATCATTATAATCATCCTCATCTCATTAATTATCCAAAATATAAATTGTCCTTGCTCTTGTGGCCCTTGATGCCCGGAGCTCTCATGGTGACCTTGGTCTCAGTGTTCCTGTTCGATCCTTCCCTGAATAGTAGTTCTGCTGTCAGTCTTCAACGTGTGACGTTCTGGTCGACGGAGGGACGTGGTGGCGGTCTGCTCTCTGGAGGGGACGCTCATTCAGTCTGGCTCCGCGACTTAAAAGTCAATGTCGTTAGTAGGGGGCATAGTAGGTAGTAGGCTGCGTCCGTTAGCTCGGAACAGACCCACTACTGAACACCGTCGAAGTGACTCAGCAGTGTCATCTTCCGAGGGTAGCCTACCGCAGCGACCCGACATCCCCCACCCTGGAGCGTCTGTAAATTCGACAAGTCTGGCAGCGGAACGAAATTCAGAGGTGGTTGGAGCAGTGAGTGCAGGGACGGGGCGGTGTGAGAGCACAACGGGACAAGGAACAGGTGTAAAGACGAAAAAAAAAAGAAAAAAAAGGAAATAAATTATGATTTTTCCTGAATACAGAAACCGCCCCGGATAATCAGGAAAACACGTTAATGAGCGCTTCTGGGGTGATAACGCGAGACAGCTCCTGTGATCTTGCCGCGAGGTGGCGCCAGTTACCAGCCGAAAGAAAGAAGGGGCATAACCTCACCAGAACCGACCATTGTCTGTTTACCGTATAAAATGCACGACTTACACACGAACTGTTACCACACCGATATGCTATTTGGGACCAATGCAAGTTTTTTTTCCCTTTCTCGTGTGATCTTGCCGCGAGGTGGCGCCAGTTACCTCTCACTT
>NW_027125747.1:29864-39864 GCF_037325665.1 Littorina saxatilis
CATATTTAGTATCAGACTCCCCGATGAATGAAGATACAACACGAAAATATGCCACAGTTGTTTTGAAAATGTGCGAACCGTCGAGTCCCGCGGCTTCGAGTCAAATCAAGGGGAGTCACTCCGCACAGTCAATCCGTCGAAGCTCGACTGGAGGTTTCGAATCGCAAATAATGAAGAGCACAGCCCTTTCTCCGAGTTCAAATGAGGTCTCTCTGAAAGATCATCACTGTTCAGATTAACGCTACACTGGAATTTACCAACAGAAATTAAAATGCGTGTGACGAAAGCACGACACACTTGAGACACCCCACACAAAAGTAGATCTTTACTGTACACGACCTGACCACACAGTTGTGCCTATTCAAATGCGCGTTGCAAAATGTGCGCTTGGAATCTTCTTTTTTCTATGGCGGTACTGACAATATCGTTATTGAAACAATCCCAGTGCACTAAGGGATTTATAGAGCAAATCTCGAAAATAATTATTGAACTCAGCGCTATGCGCTTCGTTCAATAATGAATTTTCTCGATTTGCTCTATAAATCCCTTAGTGCACTGGGATGTCTCAATAACTTAAATAATAATAATAATAATAATAATAATAATAATAATAATAATAATAATACGAGAATTTATAACGCGCACATATCTCACCACAAGGCGACTCAAGGCGCACTCATACACATTCTTTCGCATTAACAACTCATGCACACTCATATACACTTACGCATAAATTACATGAAGATGACAAGGCAACAACACAAACAGAGACACGGAATATTCCAACTAATAATTATGTACATGGCTATTTACCACTGCTCTGATTTAGGCTTGCGGGTGAGGTGGGGGGGGGGGGGGTTGTAATGTCACTTGGCTCAATAAATACTGTATTCTGTATTCTGTAAAATAATTAATATGCTAAATTAATTCAAGAAAGTGCTCCCACTCGGAACAGAATATACCATTGCCAAGGATTTTTTCTTTTCTTTTTTTGCGTGTCTAAGTTTGTTTGTTTGTTCGTTCATGGGCTGAAACTCCCACGGCTTTTACGTGTATGACCGTTTTTACCCCGCCATTCAGGCAGCCATACGCCGCTTTCGGAGGAAGCATGCTGGGTATTTTCGTGTTTCTATAACCCACCGAACTCTGACATGGATTACAGGATCTTTTTCGTGCGCACTTGGTCTTGTGCTTGCGTGTACACACGGGGGTGTTCGGACACCGAGGAGAGTCTGCACACAAAGTTTACTCTGAGAAATAAATCTCTCGCCGAACGTGGGGACGAACTCACGCTGACAGCGGCCAACTGGATACAACTTGAATCCAGCGCGCTACCGACTGAGCTACATCCCCGCCCGCGTGTCTAAGTGAGAGGTAACTGGCGCCACCTCGCGGCAAGATCACACGAGAAAGGGAAAAAAACTTGCATTGGTCCCAAATAGCATATCGGTGTGGTAACAGTTCGTGTGTAAGTCGTGCATTTTATACGGTAAACAGACAATGGTCGGTTCTGGTGAGGTTATGCCCCTTCTTTCTTTCGGCTGGTAACTGGCGCCACCTCGCGGCAAGATCACAGGAGCTGTCTCGCGTTATCACCCCACAAGCGCTCATTAACGTGTTTTCCTGATTATCCGGGGCGGTTTCTGTATTCAGGAAAATTCATAATTTTTTTATTTTTTTCTTCTTTTTTTTCTTCGTCTTTACACCTGTTCCTTGTCCCGTTGTGCTCTCACACCGCCCCGTCCCTGCACTCACTGCTCCAACCACCTCTGAATTTCGTTCCGCTGCCAGACTTGTCGATTTTACAGACGCTCCAGGGGGGGATGTCGGGTCGCTGCGGTAGGCTACCCTCGGAAGATGACACTGCACTTCTGCTGAGTCACTTCGACGGTGTTCAGTAGTGGGTCTGTCCCGAGCTAACGGACGCAGCCCACTACCTACTATGCCCCCTACTAACGGCATTGACTTTTTTAAGTCGCGGAGCCAGATTGAGTGAGCGTCCCCTCCAGAGAGCAGACCGCCACCACGTCCCTCCGTCGACCCCCCAGAACGTCACACGTTGAAGACTGACAGCAGAACTACTATTCAGGGAAGGATCGAACAGGAACACTGAGACCAAGGTCACCATGAGAGCTCCGGGCATGAAGGGCCACAAGAGCAAGGACAATTTATATTTTGGATGATTAATGAGATGAGGATGATTATAATGATGATGCTTTGGATTTCCAATTTGGTTTGAGACTACGTGACAGGGCAGCACTCTACGCTTACTGTCATAATATATCCTGGCATCAACCAGGCCCGAGAACTGCCGCACCTGCGGTGTTGGTCAGGTATACAGAACCTGAGCACCCTCAAAGTCGCATTCGTTAAGTGAATGACACTCGGCTGTGTGATCCCAGCCTTCCCATAGGAACCATAGCACTTCCACTCTGGGTAGGAGCCGACCGTAGCCCGAAAAACCCACATGACCCTGATGGGATTCGAACCCACGACCTCCCGGCCCGCAGCCCGATGCGCTAACCACTGCGCTACGGGGGCCGGTAAATTCATATTTTTTATTCTTATTGTTCTTTGCGATATGCACATAATTAATAGCTGGTTCTCCTTTTCCTGCAATGTGGTTGATAAACACTTATTGTAGCTACAAGTTTGGTAAAAGTAAGGTAATGTGTATAGTTGTAAACGCTTGGTATTTTGTTGCAAAGATGGGCATGAAATTTCCGAGAAAACAAAATTACCTTTTGATAAATGGTCTTGCTTACCTGGTTAAAATTGTCTGTGATGTGGTAGACGAACCCACGACTAGGACCGCAGCATATGCGCATCAACGTGCCCGATTCTGATTGGATGAGAAACAAAGAAATTAGAGATATGGGTTGCTTCATGAGTAGCCTACCAGTGTAAGAATCACTTAAAGGCGGACTCCTCCTCGTTTGGCTCACCATCTCAGATCTGGCAAGGATTTTACGTGAGATAAGATCATCCCTCTGCTTAGACACATTCCTGAAATGAACAACCTGACCGCATGCTGTGGTGAGGTGGATTTTTACACCCCCGGTATAGGGGTGTGTATAGGTTTCGGTCGATGTGTTTGTGTGTTTGTGTGTTTGTGTGTTTGTGTGTTTGTGTGTTTGTGTTCGCATATAGATCTCAAGAATGAACGGACCGATCGTCACCAAACTTGGTGAACAGGTTCTATACATTCCTGAGACGGTCCGTACAAAAATTGGGACCAGTCAAACACACGGTTAGGGAGTTATTGGTGGATTAAGATTCTACAAGGACTTATAGAGAAACATATTCATGGTCAAAGGGAAAGAACCTTCTCAGTTGGTGGCAGTGAGAATGGGTGCAGTGAGAATGGTTATTTCCCTTTGACCAACGGGGGTGTTTTTCCTACCTCGAAGGAATTTCTTGTTTTTTTATGAATTAATTTCTTAAAAAGCCAAGAGCGGCTTTTACAAAATGGATTGATAAACACAAGTTCACATTCGGGATTTTTTTCGTATCGCGAGAATTATTTTCACGAGAAGTGGGCCTTTAAGTGATTTTTGTTTCTATGTATTTTTGTTCTTTGTTCCGTCTTAAAGCTTGGGCATATCTCTGGTGGTTTGTTTACACAAATCCGACGGTTTACATGGGAATGAACATTTCTGTGAGAAACAATATTGGCGAGAAAAGTAATACAAGAAAAGAAAAAAAAAGAAAAGAGAAGAAAATGTGACCCTCCACCACGAAATGAGTCGCATGTCACCTTTGCATGATTTTCATATTTTTACATTTTCCTAAAGAGTTTTTTATGCTCTATCTAGTGGTGAAACCCGTTTTAGAAAAGAGCGAAAACTTTCGGGTTAAAAGCCTGTGACTAAGGTGACCCTCACACTGTTACCAGACACTCCCCGGACTTATATTATAAGCCTAGCGCAGAACCGCGCGAGGTGACATGCGACTCATTTCGTGGTGGAGGGTCACAAAATTAATGAGGAAAATAACAGGAAAGATTGCAGAAAAAAATACTTAACCACAACAATGAACAAGAACCTGTAATGATCAGAAATTTTACTGCAATTACTTATCAAATGTAAGCAAAATTAAGATCTTGAAAGCAGTTTCAAAGCAATCCACTGGGACATTTCTGAAATACAGCGCTTTGGTTTAAACAAAACTTTATTCAATTTTTATCATGAAATAAGCAATATAATTATGGCATTAAGGATTTCTAACTCAAGCATAGTGCTTATCTTAATCTATCTTTGTGAAATACTTTGTGTTGAGGTACCCCTCAAAATTGAAGTAATAACATCCCGTTTTTGGACCTCCCGATCGACACCTGCATAAGTAGGAAAGAAATAACGCAAGAAATACGCAAGATATTCATAAAAAAAACTGTTCAAAGTAGACAACTGATTTGACTTTCTATTCGTATGTAAAATTGGTCTAGTTGTGCCTATTCTGAATTATCGTCGATTTTTTTAATTGGTATCTTGATTTATGTTCGGGTCAATTTGGGGGTACCCTTATTTGAGCGGCGTTCACGTGACCCCTGTCAAAGAAATCTTTGATCTGAAAAGTGGGCGAGTTAGACACATTACGTGTCTTTAAAGGCATAGAAGGTTAAACTACAATGACACGGGAATGAATGTTTTAGCTGGGTACGAAAAATGTCCTTATAATATTTTTGCTGAGTTCACATCAAAAATCTTATCTCTTAACTGCATAGAAGGCTAGACGTATTAAATGACACGGGAATTAATGCTTTAGCTCGAGTACACCCAATCTCGTACTAATGTTTTTGCTGAGTTCATATAAAACCTCTTACCTTCAGCCGCGTAGTAGACTTGCTGGTTCTGACTGTTCATGATTCTGAATTTGTTTTTGACTTCGAATCCAGTCAATACTGAAAGAAAGACAAAACAAAGAATGCCCATCAATGCAGTCCAGGCATGCAGGCACAACACAGACGGAACAGACCGACTGAAAAGAGGCCACGCAGAGAGAGCAAACCAACACACGAACGAAGCCACACAACCGAACAACCAACCAACCTATACACAAAACTAACAAAGAAACCAGTCAACGGAGCGGGTAAGTGAGTGAGTAAGTGATTCAGTCAGTCAGTCAGTCAGTCAGTCAGTCAGTATTTCCTCATTTACTCCATCAATCCTCCGTTTACTAACTTACTCATTCCAGCCACTCAGTCGCTTACTCATTGACTCACGCACTCATAATTAAATGCCTGTGAACCTCCTGTTCCACCAAAAACACTAGTCCAAGTGTGTCGTTATTCACTCACTCACTCACTCACTCACTCACTCGCTCACTCACCCACTCACTCCCCCACTCACTCCCACACTTCCTCACTCACTCACTCACTCACTCACTCACTCGGTTACTCACCCACCCATCCACTCACTCACTCACCCACACACCCACCCACCCACCCTTCCACCCACTCACTCACTCACTCAGAAAAAGTATATTATGAACCCTCTGTCCTATATCTCTCTCTTCCTATCTCTCTCGGTCCCTCTCTCTCTCCTCCCATCTTGGCCCCTCTCTCTCTCTCTCTCTCTCTCTCTCTCTCTCTCTCTCTCTCTCTCTCTCTCTCTCTCTCACTCCCTCCCTCATTCTCTCTCTCTGTCTCTCCCTCCACCCTCTCTCTTTCCCTCATTACCTCTCCCTATTTCTCTGCCCCCATCTTTCTCTCACTCTCTCTCTCTCTCTTTCTCTCTCTCTCTCTCTCTCTCTCTCACTGACTCCCTCATTCTCTCTCTCTCTGTCTCTCCCTCCACCCTCTCTCTTTCCCTCATTACCTCTCCCTCTTTCTCTCCCCCCATCTTTCTCTCACTCTCTCTCTCACTCTCTCTTTCTCTCTCTCACTCTCTCTCTCTCACACTCTCTCTTTCTCTCTTTCTCTCTCTCTTTCTCTCTCTCTCTCTCTCTCTCTCTCTCTCTCTCTCTATCTTTAATAAAGTTGCTGAATAAGTGTTAACTGTCTCCGGGATCTGTTGCTGCCACTGGAAAACACACTGAAACTCGATTTCCCCATGAATATTAGCAACACTGCAGTGTTTTCTGTCTCTGTGTTCCCTCTCTCACCTTCCAACACGTGAACCTCCTGTTCCACCATCACCTGGTCAAGCTGCGCCAGGTACTCCAGGCCGGGGGGACAGCCAGGTACGGGGGGTGGAGGGGGCATCGCCACCACTGAAACCAGACGTATAGGCGGACACAGTGCTGTGGTCCCTCTCCTACACACACACTTGTGTCAAAGCGCCGGTGTAACACGAGAAAATTACTCCCACGAGATTTTTTACTCCGGAGTAAACATTTCGCACGAAAAAGTTACTCCCTTTACGAAACAAGAAGAGCAAACGCTCGATCGAGTCACTTTCGCAGTTCTGAATATTATATGAGGCATCAGATGGACAGGAAGAAATTGCTATTCACAACACAATACAGATGTAAATAATTTGATGTAAAGAATAATCCTATAAAGTTTGAATCAAATCCGATGAATAGTTTCAGAGATATGATATTTCAATTTTTTTCCTTCAAGACATACCTGTGACCTTGAAAAAGGTCAAAGGTCACCAAAGCAGACGTCAAAGTGTAGAGGTCACTGGGAGTCACGTTCACATAAAATTTGAGCCCGGTCACTTTTATAGTTTCCGAGAAAAGCCCAACGTTAAGTTGTGTGTTGCCGAACAGAAAAGGCTAGTTATCTCCCTTGTTTTTCTGATAACGTTCGTAAAAGGCTACAGATGTAAATACTTTGATGTAAAGAATAATCCTACAAAGTTTCAATCACATCCGATGAACTTTGTCAAAGATATAAAATGTCTAATTTTTCCTTTGACGCTGACCTGTGACCTTGAAAAAGGTCAAAGGTCAACGAAACCATCGTTAAAGTGTAGAGGTCATTGGAGGTCACGACTAAACAAAATATGAGCCCGATCGCTTTGATAGTTTCCGAGAAAAGTCCAACGTTAAGGTGGTGTCTACGGACGGCCGGCCGGCCGGCCGGACAGACTAACACTGACCGATTACATAGAGTCACTTTTTCTCAAGTGACTCAAAAAGCACTCCCCCATTGCAAGAGAAAATTACTCCCCAAGACAGGTGAGTTCCGAGTAAACATTTCGTTCAAAAGTGTTACTCCCCTGACGAATAAATAACGAATAAATTACTTCACCCCAACACGAGCAATTTAACTTCCCATGCCAGGTGTACGAAATTTTTACTCCCTTGTCCCCTGTTAGTCTTGGTGGTGGAAGGGGTGGAAGGAGGGTAGCGCGACATTCGTGTGCGCAAGATCACTTATTGGCATTATCCCTTCGCCCGCATCCCATTTTTGCGTACGAGATTTTTACTGGAAGTAAAAAAAAAATGGGGAGTAAAAATTTCGTGGAGGGAGTAATTTGTTCGTGCCTTGGGGAGTTCTTTTCTCGTACGAAAAGTGTACTCGGAGTAAGAATTTCGTACGAAATATTTACTCCGGAGTAAATTTTTCGTGGAGTAAAAATTTCGTGTTACACCGGTCGATGGAAGTATCATAGTACTCCTTTATCCTTACTGTAGTATTCTTACTGTTGTATAACTACTATGATATATACATAATTATGATAATACCTATATAATCCTTTCTACAGTAAAGCCGAAGGAGCAGGGTACTTCAATCGACCGGCAACCGGCATTGCTACAAGCTCCTGTGTTCTCCTATAATTATTTTTTAACTGCACACTCCTTGTAGTGTACGCCATCTTCTTTGCATAGATAAAATAAGGTGATGGTGGACACTGGTTGAAAGACCACTGGTTGTGTTTTTATGGCTAAAAATAAATTTTATAAAGACATGCAGTAGTTGACTGCTTGGTCACAGGTTTTAAAATTCGATGGGTGATTTGACGTTTGCCCAACTAAGTGTACTTTCAACATGTACGTTGAAAGTACTTCACGTCCAAACTTTTGGAAGATGAGACTTTTTGGCCTGTGTCTTGCGGATATATGTTGCCTTCAAACTTTTACTGTTTTAGTGATTTAATAAAAGTTCCATTGTTATCATGTTTCAGTTGTGAATTGTAGGCTACATCTTTTTTTTAGAACGAATGAGCGGCAAACCACGCTGAAATTGTTTATCCTTCCCTATTAAGGTTTACATGACCACTCGATCTTTGGGTTGAAAAAGTCAAATGTAATCTGTAAAGCTGAAAATCAAATCGACTTAAGCAAAACTGAATAAACACCATAATCCATTCAGAGTATAGGTATCTAAAAAGACTTGCGACATTTATTTGATGATGACAAACGATGTTGTGTGCGTTTTTGTCTGATACAGACAAAATTACTTTGTGGCAAAGTTAACTTTAAGAAAAAAGTGAATAGATACTTTTTGAGAATGTAAAAAAGAGGATTAGCCTATTCGGATATAATGTTTATGTTCGACTTTTGCAATACTGTGCCTTCAAAATCTTTTTCTGCACAAAAATATGTACTTATACTTTAATCCAAAAAGATATAGACTGCCAACGTTCCAAAATTCAAATACAAAAAACCAAGACAGGTTTGTTATAGGAACGTTTAATTATGACAAAACGAAACGTTACAAGTCACTAATCTTCGACCCAGCGACAGACACACACTTTCATTTGTAAGTGAAAGGCATTCTGATAATCATCGGTCCACGCTATCGCTCATGTCTCCCTGACAGGATGCATAATTACAGAAATATAATATTTACAGAAAAGAAACTTATCTGACAAATTGTCAAGAAGTTCGCTCGGAGGACCGATTTATTTTCTGTATTATAAGTGTGTGTCTGTCTGTCCACTGAAAAGACCGACCGGCACGGTTGGCCTAGTGGTAAGGCGTCCGCCCCGTGATCGGGAGGTCGTGGGTTCGAACCCCGGCCGGGTCATACCTAAGACTTTAAAATTGGCAATCTAGTGGCTGCTCCGCCTGGCGTCTGGCATTATGGGGTTAGTGCTAGGACTGGTTGGTCCGGTGTCAGAATAATGTGACTGGGTGAGACATGAAGCCTGTGCTGCGACTTCTGTCTTGTGTGTGGCGCACGTTATATGTCAAAGCAGCACCGCCCTGATATGGCCCTTCGTGGTCGGCTGGGCGTAAAGCAAACAAACAAACTGAAAAGACCGCTGGGTCGAAGATCGGTGATTTTTTTCCCCACAAATAACATATTACAAAGGAAAGGATCAGTGATCTTAACATTTTGTTTTGTCATAATTAAACGTTCCAATAAGATACCTTTCTTTTATTTTGATTCTGTGTACTCACTTTGTTGCTGCATGACTGGTCCCGGCTGGGCAACGACGGGAGGTGGGCCTGCAGGGTGTGACATCTTTTATATCTGTAAAAACAACGGGTCTTTTCTAATAATGAGAGAGAGAGAGAGAGAGAGAGAGAGAGAGAGAGAGAGAGAGAGAGAGAGAGAGAGAGAGAGAGAGAGAAGACAAGACAAGACAAGACAAAATCTTTATTATCGAGGGTAATAGATAAGCAAGAATAATGCTTTTTTACATCCAGCCCTCGCCCTACTATAGGGTCAACAAGAACAGAAAACAATATAATCAAAGAACTATCACATCAAACTTAACACATTATAACTGTATATACAGATACAAAATTTAAAAATAAATTGTCATACTGCATTTTAAGTACAATTGTCAATGATAAAAAGTGTCAATTTTTAACATAACTTCATCTAGATCTGAATATTATTATAATTTTGTTTAACATGCTCATACATTTTAAATGAATTGATGAACCATTCAGCACATGTTTAGTTGCATTATGTGTGACATATAATTTTTTTTGAAGCTGTATGTGTTTGTTTTATGTTTAAGAAAAATAGGCAGTGAGTTCCATAGGACCGCACCTGAATAAAGAAGGCTTGATTTGAAAAGGTCAATACGTGGAGTCGGTGTTATGATTTTTAGTCTGTTATAGTTCATAATAAAATTATCACGTAATGTCTCCG
>NW_027125747.1:42364-47364 GCF_037325665.1 Littorina saxatilis
CATAAAAAATACAACGGAAAAAAAATGCAAGCAACAACAATTTTTTTTAAAGTACAGACTAAATACTGAAGCTCTCTATTTCTCTTTAGTATGTTGGATTCAGGTGTACTTACTCACAGTTGCAGACAGATACAGATTCAAACACGTGTCGAGCGTAAAACAAAAAGTGAAACTAGAGAATAACATGAACCTGAAAACTTTTAAAATATTTGTACCCAGCACCAAGAGAGATTATTGTAAAAAAAAAAAAATGTAATACAAAGTGTGTGAGTTCTACATAAGACAGGAGAATTTACATAGCAACAGAAAACATGCTTGTAAATCACTGAGCACCAACAGTTAAAAATCACTATCGCTCACCTCATGCAGACTGAAATGCAAACCTGCACACATACATACACACAAACAAGGGGGGAGCATCCGTGGACAGGCACTAATGATATGATCAACTGCATATGTAGCTAACTTTGCCCGTCTCACACCTTGTTAATGTTAGTGTCACTGGTACGCAACCTGTTCTTCATGCTCTACTCTTTCCACCCGCGCTGCACCTTGTCCATCATTGACATTGTCCTCAGCTTGTGGTGGACTCGGATTTAAAAAAAAAAGCAGGACAGCATTTTCGAAAACATCTTCTTGCACTTTCAAAGAAATGTCAAATGCATAAACTGTGTCATAAAAAAGCACAGGCACTGTATCATTGATTTGGCACTGTTGCAGAAAGTCCTTGTCATCAGCTTTCATTTTGGCAGAGCAAGCGACACCCACAGTCCGACGAAAAATGTCCTGCATGTCAAGGAACATTTGCACAATGTTGTCTTTGACAAATGTCAGTCCTCCTCGGTTAAGCACCGTTGTCATGTCAGTTGAAGAATCACAATCACTTTCTGACAGCTCACTGAACCTCAGTGCTTCTAAACAGCGCAGTTTCTCGTATCTGTATGCACCTTTCTTGAGGCCCCAAACTTTCTTTTTTAGTTTCTTCACCACACTCCCAGCAACATACCTGATCACATCCTTCCTCACACACTGGCACCGGTCGGTCATTCGCGTTGTCTTCCTGTTTGCACCCATAGGTTGCTTCGACCAGCCTTTCAAACATCCTGAGGCAAATGGAAGCTGATGCATGAGTCGACTTGGTGACCTCTGTAATGCTTGCATGGCTTGCGTAGTACAATGAGTGAGCCTTTTCCTTGGCCGCGTTCCGGAACTTCCCTCGTAGACCAAGGCATGACTCAAACACCTGAAGTTTGTCCCGAAGAACAGCACCTGTCAAACAGACCACAAAGTCTTACACTTGAACACATACAATAGAACCACCTTTGTATTACCTCAAACAATCTGAGAAAGCGGGTCTTTAAAAGGAGGCAGTCTTAAAATGAAGGAAAATTTACAGAAGTTATGCACAGACAAACTGACAAAATAAGGTCTTAAAAGGGAGGGATTATCAAATTGGGGGGGGGGGGGGTGGTCCACTGTATATATATATATATATACAATAATAGATTTTTATTAGTCCATATCTTGGGATAATTCCCTGCCTCGTATAACTTTAAAAGAAAGGCAAACACACACACCATTGTATCCAAAAAGAACACTTGCACATTGACAAGTCTGGAATGTGTACGCGAATGATCAACAATAATTACACGTATGCCATACAGGGAGCACTGCTTACTTGTCATGTATATATGACAGCTTATTCTCAGCGTAACTGAATAACTTGAAATTTAAACTTGAAATTGTTTTACATTATAAGCAAAAGTGAAAACACTACTCCAACAAAATTGTATTCATTCATACAGTGTTTCCCTAAACACTTACAGTCCAAGGTTTTAACATGGCTTCACAGATCAGCTGACAGGCATTCATTTTCTGCAATCTCACTGCACACCTCTTCCAAAAGTGGAACTGTCACCTGTTGACATTTAAAAACACATGTAAATGTACACACAGTGACACAATAAAAAATCATGCGTAATGAGAATTATCCAAAAATATTATATGATGCACTGGTGTCAAATGTGTTATGGTATTTTATGTTATCACAGAATCTAAGTCTTGAAAAATACACATGTTCACACAAAAATATGGCAAATACCACATGAGACTGAAATATACACAAATCTGCAGTAACTTGACTGAGAAATCACAAGCGGGTGTAGTTGTAGGCATCACAATCACAAGACAAACAAATTCTGCCTTTATGTTTAATATTTTTCAACAATAAATGTTGCAAATGTAACGAATAACTTCTCACCTTTTGTGAAATAATACTTTGAGCTTGACACACTTCTGACTGTACAGGGGTTTTAATCAACAACAAAAGTGGTGCTTGCTTCCTGAAACAAAATTATTCAATGATGAAAAGAACTGAATGTGGCAGTGTTCAAAGTGATATTCAAACTTGTATACAACTATCAGTACCATACTGTAAAACGAGAAGGCTATAGTATGTGTCATTCAGTGTTTTGTGCTGTAACAATGAAATGCAATCAATGCAAGTTCTTGTAGTCTAGAAATAAATACAACAATAATTTCAATTGAAACCACAAACTAGTCAAATAAATTGTGTAAATAGTTGGACAAAGAGATGCTTATTAACCCAGGGAAATAACAGGATTTCTTAGCAAAACTTTCCCAACCCAATTACCTGATTCAGTCCGGCTTTTCTGCTTTTAACACTTACTTTCAGTTTCACTAGAATATATCACAACTACAAGAATAACAATGGAACAGGAATGAGATTTTGTTTTGTTTTTGTAAACTACATCAGGATTTAACTAGTTTGGAAGCTCTGCTTACATACAAAATACAGACAGTGACGTTCAATCGTGGTGGCTGATCAGATCAGTGCACTGACTGAGACAGACGATTCGATTTGATCGCTTCACCACGCCTTTCCAACTATGTGCTCCCATACAGTTTTGGTAGATACATGCTTGTGCAAGTATGTTATTAGTATTACCAATATGAATCTTATTTTCCTTTCGATGGTCAGTTTTACTCACCTCTGTAACGGCAGTCACCTCTGCGAATGCTGTCGAAGAATCTAACCGAAAGTAAACATTCTGGGAATCTACGCGCATCGGCCTTGACGCAAGTTCAATACTGAGCCAATGAGCGCCGCGCGGCGCGGCGATCCAGTCTATCTCTTTTGAGGCCTTGCAAGGTTTTGACGGCAACAATAATTGTTGTAGTTCTCTAAGACTTTATTTCTGTTTGATTTGTAATATGTTGGGAAGACATATTTATCAATTGATCAACAAAATAAAACATAATAAAAAACGACACAACGTACGTACATTGTTAAAATTATTATTGGCCAACGTTGAACATTTAACGAAGGCCTCAATCTTCCCGCACCGTGGACCAGATTAGTCTAGTAGTAGTAGGTGCTTGATTTTGGTATTTTGATTTTACATAACATTAAACCTGTCTTGGGGTTTATGGTCATGGCAACAGCCATAATTAAATTATATCATGTATAATATTACATTTCAGCATATTTGAATTACATGTCATCATACCAAACTGTCATACATTTTTATTCCCACATCATTCTGATTGATCACAACCAAACCTACTATCAGTGGACACATCCAAATGTAAGCGCCTGTTCTTGACAACTTTTATTCGATCTAAAAATAGCAACTTGCTGGGTCCTTTGTCGCCAACAGACACTGTTTGGCCTGTAGGTAAAATGTACAATGTATTTTCTGATTTGTGCACAAAAGCTTTTTTTCTTTTTTTCTTTTTTTTAACATAACAATGTTTAATGTCACTGTATGTTTAAAAGACCATGGTCATATTTGTAAAAAAAATGTTAAATTAGAAAATAAATAACATTTTGGTTCATGATTTTTCCTACACCTGTGCTGAAAATAAGAAATAAAAATGTCGGTATATAAGTCACTCAAATACAGCAAGCTATGAATGGCTCGGTTTGAGTTTGTTGCAGTTGACCCTGCACAATGCGACGTATCATGTTTTTGTTGAACAATTTTGACGTCACCCCTCCCATAGGGTGACGTATTTCACAACTTCCTGTGTTACACAAACTCTGTGATGACCAATTTTGACGTCACCCCTCCCATAGGGTGACGGATTTCACAACTTTCTACAGATGAACAATGTTGCCTTCACCCCTCCCATAGTGTACACAAACTGATGACGTATTTCACAACAAAATGGCGCTGCCCATGGTCAACCTCTAAACTATCCGTATAGAATGGGGGCGTCCTCGCCCCCATAATAAGGATGGGAAATTGTGGATTCACTGCTCTGAAGAGAGGCATATAAACAACATTGCAAAACCAGCAGAAAAAAGCAAATGTTTCGGTTGAACAGAAGCAGACATCTAAATTGATTTGTGAATACATTGCACTTCAGTTATGTCTGTGGCGTGTGATCTGGGAAGAAAGTAGGCAATTTTCGTTCAAATATATATATAAATCATGTACATAGGGCCTACCTGGAACTGGAAGAGAGGAGTGAAGAATTGATTGAGCATAGGCACTGACTGGCTGACCAACTGCCTGCCCTACTGACGGTTCAATATCGTCTGCACACTCTCGAAATCGCTGCTCGAGCTAACGGTCTCAATATCCCCAGGTGTGAATGCACTTGTAAAAGCACTGAAAGAGTACAGCAACTACCAATAGTCCGGCATTACACATTCTACCTGAAGGGTCAATGGAATCAATAGTTCCAGGAGTCAAAGTGTTTGTGGAGCCGACAACAAGCTCTCAAAGATGCCGGAGGGAGGTGGGTAGAGAGGGGGGATGGGAAAGGGGGGAGGGTGGCGGAGGTGGTGGAGAGAGAGGGAGGGGGTTCATATTTGTTCAGCTTTATTTGATCCATTTTGAGCTCCCGCTAATTCGCGTTTAAAAAGAAATATGACGTAAATTCCCCTCGTTTATCTTAGCTCTTCAGATTGACGTGCAAGCCCTAATTTCACTGTACTGTTTGCATGATTTTAAAAACACACCTTTTCATGC
>NW_027125747.1:52364-67364 GCF_037325665.1 Littorina saxatilis
AATAAAAAAAGACTCACAATAATGAAGACCATTCCAATCATAAGGGCCTTCTTCTTCACTTCAGTGTTGATGGGAACTAGACAGACACACAACAACAGTCCAGTTTATTCCACATGAAATTCTACAAGTGTCAGTGTCAATCAGTCAGTTTATTCCACATGAAATTCTACAAGTGTCAGTGTCAATCAGTCAGTTTATTCCACATGAAATTCTACAAGTGTCAGTGTCAATCAGTCAGTTTATTCCACATGAAATTCTACAAGTGTCAGTGTCAATCAAAAACAAGAAAAACTTTTCCAATGTAATGTTTTGAACTTAAAGGCATATGTACGCGCTCCCGTGTTTACAAAGTGTAGTTTGCCCATAATCGATGTCAAACGCACCATAAGACCATGTAATTACGATATGTCGCCATGCGCGGACCATATACATGCATTACAGCTTGTTTTAGAGTCTCAAAAACTTTGGATGTAAACAAAGACGCTACCTCTGTTGGCAAATCTATAAATAGGACGATCCAGATCAAAATGAAAATTAACATATCTCAACATTGAAGGGGTCCTAGACCACAATATTTTGCAGGGAACTTAATTTAGCATGTCTCCAGCTGTTGGTAAAGCAATTAGCGTGTATAGTCATCAAGTACATATCCCTTTAAAGCAAGTCAGTAGGTGTATATAATATGGTGGTTTATTAATACATTGTCATGATTTGCTACTATACTTAGTGTAGAAAAAACTTCAGTAAGAACTGTAACAACCCCCAAACATACCAACTGACCGCTGGTAAGAACAACAAGTCGCGTAAAGCGAAAATACAATATTTAGTCAAGTAGCTGTCGAACTCACAGAATGAAACTGAACGCAACGCAACGCAGCAAGACCGTATACTCGTAGCATCGTCACTCCACCGCCCGTGGCAAAGGCAGTGCACGTGGAATTGACAAGAAGAGCGGGGTATTCGTTGCGCTGAGAAGGATAGCACGCTTTTCTGTACCTCTCTTCGTTTTAACTTTCTGAGCGTGTTTTTAATCCAAACATATCATATCTATATATTTTTTGAATCAGGAACCGACAAGGAATAAGATGAAAGTGTTTTTAAATTGATTTCGAAAAAAAAAATTTGATAATAATTTTTATATATTTAATTTTCAGAGCTTGTTTTTAATCCGAATATAACATATTTATATGTTTTTGGAATCAGCAAATGATGGAGAATAAGATAAACGTAAATTTGGATCGTTTTATAAATTTTTATTTTTTTTTACAATTTTCAGATTTTTAATGACCAAAGTCATTAATTAATTTTTAAGCCACCAAGCTGAAATGCAATACCGAACCCCGGGCTTTGTCGAAGAGTACTTGACCAAAATTTCAACCAATTTGGTTGAAAAATGAGGGCGTGACAGTGCCGCCTCAACTTTCACGAAAAGCCGGATATGACGTCATCAAAGACATTTATCATAAAAATGAAAAAAACGTTCGGGGATTTCATACCCAGGAACTCTCATGTCAAATTTCATAAAGATCGGTCCAGTAGTTTAGTCTGAATCGCTCTACACACACACACACACACACAGACACACACACGCACACACACACGCACATACACCACGACCCTCGTTTCGATTCCCCCTCGATGTTAAAATATTTAGTCAAAACTTGACTAAATATAAAAACCAGAAACAGTTCAAACTAAGCTCTCCTTGACAGTTAGCTCTAAATGTATCATTTTCTCTGGCACTTCGATCCTACATAACAGCTCTCGAAACGCAGAAGAAGAACAAGAAGCCTACAACAGCTCTTCCATAATGAATAACAAGTTGCGTAAGGCGAAAATACAACATTTTGTCAAGCTGTCGAACTCACAGAATAAAACTGAACGCAATGCAATTTTTCAGCAAGACCGTATACTCGTAGCATCGTCAGTCCACCGCTCATGGCAAAGGCAGTGAAATTGACAAGAAGAGCGGGGTAGTAGTTGCGCTGAGAAGGTGTTACACGACACTTGAGATTGCCACAAGTTCTCAAATGCCGTATAGTTGTGTTCTTTTATTCTACGTCGCCCGTCTTCGCAGCAGCAGAAAACAACTCGTCAAATTGAGTTCGAGGATTTATTCAGCATTCAATACATACAACTGCACATCGTAGCAGAACTCAAAAAGAAGCTTTTTAACATTCAAATCGCGCTGGCATATATAGTAAATACTCAATCTCGAGAATATTCCAGACCGAACATGATACAACTACATTATATGCGAACCGCCCATGGACTAGAATGGTGACGTTCTCTGTGACGTACATCAAAAGGTGCCGACGCCCTTAATCCGATCGAACGCCACGAACTCACACTAAAACAGCATGGTAAACAACTTGTTTTGACAGGACTAGAAAGTTCACCTGCATTCTCGTCCAAGCATAAATATTGTGTTTACAAAATATAATATCGGTACCTTCCCACAAAGTACAAATAAGTCAACTACATGCAACACACAAAACTGAACCAAAGCTCAGCAACGGTAGCGTTTCCTAACATTACCCCCAACACCAGAAGAAATTTACCTAATTTCTTTCAATCATTGAAACGCTACCTGTACACATATTATGTATACATAACAGATTGAAATCCAGGTATGTACATTAGTCTGTTGGAGAATGAACACAGTTTTACTCACATACTCGGCTGAGAAAATCTGCTCCAACATTGTCTGAACCCTTAATCGATTCCACTCGCATATCAAAGTTCTGCAAGTACATCACCCACCTCATGATACGATTATTCACAAACTTTGCAGAGTTCAGGTAGGTGAGGGGTTTGTGATCAGTCTGAAGCACGAATTTCACCCCTTGGAGGTAGAGTTCAAATTTCTTGATTCCCCACACGATGGCTAAACACTCTTTCTCCATGGTCGAGTAGTTCTTCTCGGCTCCTGACAGCTTCTTGCTGGCATAGCTGACCGGAAACGGTTTACCTCCATGCTCTTGCATCAGCATGGCGCCGATCCCTTCGTCCGATGCGTCTGTACGCAAGATGAACTCTTTGGCAGTATCAGGAAGGCGTAGCACCGGGTCTCGTGACATCAGGTCGCGCACGGTCTGGTATGCCTTCTCCTGAGCTGGTCCCCAGAGTATTCGGTTGGGGCATCCTTTTCGGGTCATGTCCGACAAAGGCGCCGTTATGGCGGCGAAGTTTGGAATGAACTCTCTGTAGTACCCAGCCAATCCAAGGAAGGATCGCACCTGCTTCTTGGTTTCAGGACGTGGCGCATTGAGGATCTTGGTGACGTTTTCCAACAAAAGCCCCTTTTGACCTTCCTTCAGTGAATGACCTATGAAGTCAACGTTGTCGGTCCCCAAAATGCACTTGCTGGGTCTCACGGTCAGATTAGCTTTTGTCAGGCGGGAAAACAGTTCCCTCAAAGTCTCCAGATGCTCCGCAAAGGTCTCCGTGTGGACTAGCAGATCATCCCAGTAGTACACAACATTCTTCATTCCTTTGAGCATTTTTCGCATTCCCCTCTTCAGGGTAGCACCACTGTTCACCATGCCAAAAGGCATCCGCAGGCACTCATACGTTCCGTCTGGAGTTGCAAAGGCGGTCTTTGGTATGTCCTCTTCGCGCACAGGAATCTGCCAATATCCCTTGCTGAGATCGATCTTTGAGAAGATCTTACTGCCAGTCAACCGTCGGAACAGATCAGCCGCCGTCGGCATTGGTTCAGGGTCAAACACGGTGATCTTATTCACTTTCCTGAAGTCAATGCATACCCTGTTTGTACCGTCTTTCTTCTTGACAACAACAACGGGAGATGAGTAAGGGGATGATGACTCACGGATGACCCCCATCTTCAACATGTTGTCGATGTCCTTCTTCAAGGATTCCCGAGCCTGAAACGGGATAGGGTATGGTTTTGAGCGAACAGGAACGTCAGATGTGAGGTGGACTTCATGTTCGACCAAGGACGTAGAGCCTGGAACATCAGAGAACCTATGGGTGAAGTCGCCCATAAAATCATGCAGCTCCTTCTGCTGATCTTCTGTCAGGTCAGGTTCTAGCTTGACGTCATCCACTCCCTCTTTCTTGTGGAGGTCTCCCAACTCCAGTAGTTCCTCACCGTCGAACTCGTCTAGTTCGGCTGGTTCTTCCACCATTGCTGCAACCTGTACTGCTTCCGGAGGTCTCTCCACATACAGTTTCAGGAGGTTAGCGTGGTAGATCTTGGACTTCTTGCCGACATTCACCTTGTAGTCGTTGATCCCTACCACGGCCTCAACCTCGTATGGGCCTTTCCACTGCATCAGTAGTTTGTTGTGATCAGTGGGAAGCAGTATCAGCACTTTGTTACCTGGTGTAAACTTCCTGTTTACGGCTTTGCGGTCGTAGTAGTGCTTTCCACTATCCTGAGACTTTCTCAAGTTCTCTCGAGCAATCTCGAGAGTCTCCTCCAGTTTCTCTCGCAACTCGAACACGTACTGGTAACTGTTCTTCACTTCAGGTGTGTCCACATCTTTCGTCCACAATTCCTTCAGTATCTGCATCGGGCCTCTCACGGTCCGCCCGTACATCAGCTCGAACGGGGAGAATCCAGTGGACTCTTGTGGCACCTCCCTGTATGCAAACAGCAAGGCATTGATGTAGCGATGCCACTGCCTTGGCTGCTCACTGCATAGTTTCTTCAGCATGGACTTCAGCGTCGCATTGAATTTTTCGACCAGCCCATTGCACATCGGGTGATAGGGTGTCGTAGTCAAGTGACGAATGCTCAGCAGCCTGTTGACCTCTTCCATGCATTCAGAGACAAACTGTGTCCCCAGGTCTGTGAGGATCTCTTCAGGAACCCCAATTCTGCTGAAAATGTCCACAAGTGCCTCGGCAACAGTCTCGGTGTCAATTTTCTTCAGAGGCACGGCTTCTGGGTACCTGGTTGCATAGTCTACCAGGGTCAGTACCCAACGATGACCCTCTTCACTTGGCGGTTTGATCTCGCCGATGAGGTCAATGGCCACCCTCTTGAAAGGTCGGTCGATCAAAGGCATCTTCTGCAACGGCACTTTCGGGACCCTTCCTCGAGGTATGGTTTTCTGGCAAATATCGCACGATCGGCAGAATCGAGTCACATCTGCATGCAGTCCTGGCCAGTAAAACGCAGCCTGGATTCTGTCCGATGTCTTCTTGACCCCCAGGTGACCTCCCATAATAGAGTCGTGGGCCACCTCCATCACCTGGCGCCTAAGTGGTTGAGGCACCAGAACTTGACGTAATGGCTTCCCACCGTTGACTCTCGGGTGCTGGAACACTCTGTACAGGATCTTGGCCTTTACTTCAAAGTGCACAGTGCCTTCGCCCTTAGTCATCACCTTGACAGGACGACTCCTGTACTTTGTCAAGGTCAAATCAGCTTCCTGTAGCTGAATCAGCCGATCCCTGTCCACGACAGCAGTTGCAGAACTGTTGGTGACCCTGAGTGGCGTAGTTGTTTTGTCCTTCTTCGCCTGGGCTCTGGTCGTCACAGCGCTTACAACCTGCGGCTGGTCGCGGCGATGCACAGTTGCTCTGTCATCTCGTAACAGTTCGCTGATATCTTCATTCGCGAATGGCAGTGGGTCTTCCTCCTCAACAGCAGGCTGAGCTGCGCCCATTCTCCATTCGACATCAGGGTCATCAGGACGTCTCGCACCCCCAATGTTCCCAATTAGTAGATCGTACAAGGGCTTCTTCAGGCAGACGGCCTCAACTTCTCCGGTGAAGTATGGAGTATCGATCTGGATTTTTACCACTGGTGCCTTCACGCATTTGCTGTCAGCCATGAGCGTCCACTTGAAGTCACCAGTGAACTTCTCTGTCGGCACCAGATCTTCTTTGACAATGATTCCATTGCAGCCCGAATCTCTGAGAACAGTCACTTCCTGCTTCTCAACAAATCCCTTCGACACGGGCATGTTCGACACTGACACAGCTGCGCTGGCAACGACAGAGATTGACCTGCCATTGGCGAGTAGAAGCTGGCCATCAGATATACATTCTTCAACGTCCGATGGTGTAGCCACTTGCTCGGCAGCCCTTGGAAGTATGACGCTGCTCGCGCATACTTGTTGGTTCGAGCCACTCGTTTGCCTCTTGTTGTCGTAATATCTCCGTCGATGTTCTTGCGCTTTGTCATTGACATGTCCGTTATTTTTCTTTTGGGGACAGTTGGCAACTCGGTGGCCCTTGGCATTGCAATGGAAACACGTTATGTTCTGCCCTTCATTGGATGATGGTGCGGACTCAGTTTGTCCCTTGGCAGGTTGGTTTCCCTGGTTCCCGCTCTTCTGGAAAGGTTTCGATGACTTTGACGTCCCCAGGGTCCTTCCATGAGCAATGAGATAACGCTCAGCAGCATCAGTAATGTCCTTCAAACCCCGCAGTTTTTGCTCTTCCAAGCGGGTCGCCAGGTCCTTCGGGCAGGCATTAAGGAATTGCTCCTTCACGATCAAGTCCCGCAGACTCTCGTATGACTGCTCTTCACCTGATAACTCCACCCACTTCTGCAGGTATGACGACAGGCGCTCCACAAACTGGCTCGGTGTCTCTCCAGACAATGGCTGGCATTCGCGGAAGCGTTGACGGTAGCCCCTTTCAGTGAAGTTGTAGCAACGCAACAGAGCTTCCTTCAGTACATCATAGTCTCTGGCGTCATCGTTTGAGAGTCTAGTGTAGACCTCAAGTGCTGCCCCAGTCAAATGTGCGCTGAGTTGAATCGCCCAGTCGTCGCGCTGCCATCTAGCACTCTCAGCGAACCTCTCGAATCTTGCAAGGTAGCAGTCGATCTGGTCCTTCCCGTCAGCGAATGCTGGAAGTTTCGGTGCCCTGTGTAGCATTTGCTGCTGGTTATCTCTTTGGCGTGGTGCCTCGTGCTCATTTTGAACACGCACCATTTCTGTCTGAAGCTCTAAGCGCTTGGTCTCCATTTCTATCTGGAGCTCTAAGCGTTTCAGCTCCATTTGCTTTTCTTCACGCTGTGCTTCTCTTTCTTCACGTTCACGCTCACGCTGCGCTTGTCTTTCTTTATCTTCACGCTGCGCTTGTCTTTCTTCACGCTGCGCTTGTCTTTCTTCACGCTGCGCCAGCAGTCGTGTCTGGGACTCGACGAACTCCGTCAACTGCTTGCCTTTCAGTCCCAGTTCAACTCCTTTTGCCCAGAACTCAGCCATTCTGGTCTTTTCCGGTGCGTTCGTCTGTATTCTTTCACAGCCACGAACGTAGACGAATGTAGTCTTCTAAAAGAACACAGTCTCTACTGCACCTCCGATGCTTCTCTCGTCGCTGTTCACCTTCGTAGACGCAGGCTGCCACCCTCCTCGTCTAACGTGACGGCGCACTCTGCTCACGATACGTACACGACGTACCCCAGTCGTATTTCGTAGTATTAATGCACTAGCTCCGCGACGAAGTCCGTCTCGTCCAAACGGCAGCTAACCTCTGTAATCCCGATACACTCCGGCGTCGCTCACCGTACCGAGCTGCGGCGATTACCAAACTCTTCACCAGTCACACCGAATCCACGGTTCCGTAGTCTCAATACTGATCCCTCAGGATACACCCGATTGATGGCTACCTCCTGTGACTGTCTTGACTGTCTTTGTTGCTGGAAAACCCTTGGCGTTAAACGTAGATCCTTGGCTTGGCCCCCAATTGTTACACGACACTTGAGATTGCCACAAGTTCTCAAATGCCGTATAGTTGTGTTCTTTTATTCTACGTCGCCCGTCTTCGCAGCAGCAGAAAACAACTCGTCAAATTGAGTTCGAGGATTTATTCAGCATTCAATACATACAACTGCACATCGTAGCAGAACTCAAAAAGAAGCTTTTTAACATTCAAATCGCGCTGGCATATATAGTAAATACTCAATCTCGAGAATATTCCAGACCGAACATGATACAACTACATTATATGCGAACCGCCCATGGACTAGAATGGTGACGTTCTCTGTGACGTACATCAAAAGGTGCCGACGCCCTTAATCCGATCGAACGCCACGAACTCACACTAAAACAGCATGGTAAACAACTTGTTTTGACAGGACTAGAAAGTTCACCTGCATTCTCGTCCAAGCATAAATATTGTGTTTACAAAATATAATATCGGTACTTTCCCACAAAGTACAAATAAGTCAACTACATGCAACACACAAACCCGAACCAAAGCTCAGCAACGGTAGCGTTTCCTAACAGAAGGATAGCACGCTTTTCTGTACCTCTCTTCGTTTTAACTTTCTGAGCGTGTATTTAATCCAAACATATCATATCTATATGTTTTTGGAATCAGGAACCGACAAGGAATAAGATGAAAGTGTTTTTAAATTGATTTTGAAAAATTAATTTTGATCATAATTTTTATATTTTTAATTTTCAGAGCTTGTTTTTAATCCAAATATAACATATTTATATGATTTTGGAATCAGAAAATGATGAAGAATAAGCACAGACACACACACACACACACACACACACACACACACACACACACACACACACACACACACACCACGACCCTCGTCTCGATTCCCCCTCTATGTTAAAACATTTAGTCAAAACTTGACTAAATGTAAAAAGATAGACAAACTTGCACAGAGCAGAAAACAGGGAAGATAAACTTGCACAGAACAGAATATATATACCTAAACTTTAAAAGAACAGAAACCAGGGTGAATAAACTTGCACAGAACACACAAAATAGGGTACATAAATATGCACAGAGCAGAAAATAGCAAGGGCACAAAGACATTAACACAGAGTAGAAAATAATGCATATTAACTTGCAAAAAATAGACAAGAGGGGAGATAATCTTGCACACAACAGAAAACAGGTTAGCTAAACTTACAAAAGACAGACAACAGGGTTGACAAACTTGCCAAGAACAGATCACAGGGTAGATAAACTTAAACAAAACGGAAAGTAGGGCAGAAAACGTACAGAGAAAACGAAAATTAATAGGGTAAAACAAAAACCACGGATTTAACTTACAAAGAACAGAGAAGTTGTCGGAATCTGTGAACATGTCTTTAATGGCACCCTCCCACACCTTCTTGATCGTGCCCATAGAGGAGTTGGTTTGCAGATCCGTGATCTGAAAAAGATGGGAATATAAATTGTACATGAACTAAAACATAAAAGGGCTGTCTGCAATTCAACACGGGAAGAAAATTAACATGTGTGAAAGTGGCCAATGACTCCAATAGACGATGTTTTGTTTAACTATCTCTGTCGGGTTTGTATGGGTTGTGGAAAAGTGTGTTTGTTTGTTTGTTTGTTTGTTTGTTTGTTTGCTTAACGCCCAGCCGACCACGAAGGGCCATATCAGGGCGGTGCTGCTTTGACATATAACGTGTGCCACACACAAGACAGAAGTCGCAGCACAGGCTTCATGTCTCACCCAGTCACATTATTCTGACACCGGACCAACCCGTCCTAGCACTAACCCCATACTGCCAGACGCCAGGCGGAGCAGCCACTAGATTGCCAATTTTAAAGTCTTAGGTATGACCCGGCCGGGGTTCGAACCCACGACCTCCCAATCACGGGTGGACGGCCTTACCACTAGGCCAACCGTGCCGGTTTGTGGAAGAGTGACCTTTTTTTGCAAAACCTCTGCCAAACATTGTAAGGGCCAATCACTAGCGAGGGGTGTTAGTGAAACACGTCCTCCTCCTCCTCCTCCTCCTCCTCCTCCTCCTCCTCATCATCATCATCATCATCATCATCATCATCATCATCATCATCATTCTGTTTTTGTTCATGTGTTTCGGGGGTATTTTTTTTCTTTCTGTTTTTACATCCTGGGCGGTTTGAAGGATAAGAAAGATTTTTAATTCAAGCATTCCTCATTTTCAAATCGCAACTTTGTATAAGTTTGACCTCCTTGACTGTTTCGCAGAAGAAAAAAAACACCATCTTAATTCAGAATTTCTCATGGGAAATTTCACAGCTGCACAAGTCAATGCTCACCTCAAAGTTGATGTCATCCGTGCAGCACATGTTTTGGCACGGGCAACACGGTCCTTTCACCTCACCCACCATCGCCTGGTTCTCGTCATAGATGGCGAAATGAGGGCTACAGCAAAACTGCCTGAATCACACACACACACAACGCTTTTATGTTTAGATAAAGCCGAAACCTGGACAGAATATTATGTTTTAGAAAGACACGAGCAGAAAACATGATGACTATCTTTAGATCGAGCATAACGATCTACGACCAAATATCATCTTCGCTGAGTTTCTAAAACGAACCCTGCCGCTGATAGAAACGCTACTGCCCTCTCTTGTCCATGCACGTCATCGCATCCAGTCCTGTCTCCACACTAACACGTTGCTGACGTGATCACAGATCTGGCCGTCTAGGAGTAGAGAAGAACCGGCATCCTATACAGGGACAACACACACAGCCTTGGGCGCGGTTGATTGACTTATCTGACGGGCGCAATGGCTTGGTGGTAAGACGCCGGCCTCCAAAGCGGAAGGTCGTGAGTTCGAATCCCTGCCGCGCCTGGTGGGTTAAGGTGGATATTTTTTTCCGATCTCCCAGGTCAACTTATGTGCAGACCTGCTAGTGCCTTATCCCTCTTCGTGTGTACACGCAAGCACAAGACCAAGTGCGCACGGAAAAGATTCTGTAATCCATGTCAGAGTTCGGTGGGTTATAGAAACACGAAAATACCCAGCATGCTTCCTCCGAAAGCGGCGTATGTCTGCCTAAATGGCGGGGTTAAAACGGTCATACACGTAAAAATCCACTCGTGCAAAAACACGAGTGTACGAGGGAGTTTCAGCCCACAAACGAAGAAGAAGAAGAAGAAGAAGAAGATTGACTTATCTTATCTTATCTTATTTTATGTTATCTTGTCTTGTCTTGTCTTGTCTTGTCTTGTCTCCGCATTAAAATGGGCTGTAGTACCTCAGGATCTAGTCCTCCCTTTACAGCTTTCGCTCGCATTTCAATTTTTTTTTTAAACAAAACTCGTGTTAATTTGGTTTTACACAGCAAACCATATAGTATTCTCTATATTCTTAGAAAGCTAAATCTTATCTCCTCTAGACTTACAGGTTGCTGACGTAGCCGAGGATCTGACCGTTCCTGTCTTCACACGTGGCCATGTATCGGCAACCAGTACAGGGACAACACACGACGCCATTGCAGCACTCAAATTCTCGCTTCACCCGGAATACTTCCTGAAACAGAAAGAAGTTGCAAATGCATTGACGCATTTAAAAAAAATCGTTTTATTGAGAGAAAAAAATCTCGGATGCCGCACTATAGGCTTCAAGCAATCACTGACATATTTCTTGTGAGAAAAAGCAATCAACAGCTTTGTATGTGTCGTTTTTAATAAATGTGGGTTCTTTCCCTTTAAAGGCACAGTAAGCCTCCCGTAAACCATCACAGATACGGTCAGGCTTTTACACACAGTACAAACACCCTTCCATTTGAACGCTCGCCAAACGGGAACATCCTAGGTGGCCTACGTAAAGAGCGAGCAATTTTCAAAGAATTTATTTTTGCGTGGTTTATCTTACCCCTGAGCCATCGTGAACCCGTGTGATCCAGTTTCCCTTTTTCACAATGAAGTCGTCAGTTAGTCATTTGAATGCGACTCGATGTGAGCTTATTTACAATAGCACGTTTTTATGCACGAAACAAACGGCTGTGGTTCACAAGAACTCCAGCGATGGCTTTTGACTGTTGAGAGGAACGGCGATATGCACTGATAAACCGTCGTCTGCTACGACCCTTGCGTGACCCAGCTTCCGGGCTTTTCTTTTTTCAAACTTTCACAACTTCGAATTGTACTGATCTTGTCTTGATGAAAAAAGAATTCTTTTATGATTAAAGAATGTTTGTGTAACAAGCTGTCAATTTATTATTTAGATTTTCAAAGTTAGGTCTAGCGCAAAAACGCACCACGGTCCAAAAACATTTTGATAATCATCGATTCACGGCTATCGCCAGTTTACATCGAGAGAATGAGACCCGAAGGGAAGTAACTCATGTTTGACCTGAGTTCAGGATGGGTCCAAAAAGTGTTCGAGACAATCTGCAAAATTAATTCTTTAAAAATTGCTCGCTCTTTACGTAGGGCACCTAGGATGTTCCCGTTTGGTGAGCGTTCAAATGGAAGGGTGTTTGTACTGTGTGTAAAAGCCTGACAGTATCTGTGATGGTTTACGGGAGGCTTACTGTCCGGGCGTGATTTCCGGTATCATAACAGCCGTCCAGCACCAAAACGAGGCGCCATTGTTGTTGGACCAAGTCCACGAAAATAAATTCTTTGAAAATTTCTCACGCTCGACAGAAAGCAGCCAGGATGTTCCCGTTCGGTGAGCGTTCAAATGGAAGTATGCTTGTACTGTATGTAGACGCTCTGGGAGCTCTGTGATGGTTTACGGGAGGCTTACTGTGCCTTTAATGTTATGGATACTTAAGCAAGGACTCTTTCTCTCTCTTTATCACTCTCTCTGTAAAACACACACACGCACACATACACAAACACGCACGCACACACACGCACGCACACACACACGCACAATCACACACGCACACACACACACACACACACACGCACGCACACACACACACACACACGCACACACACACACACACACACACACACACACACACCTGATTGTTGTTGTCAGAGAAGTGATAGATGAAGCCTCGCTGCGGACCACAGCACTGCCGCTGGCACATGTCAGACTCTACAAACAAAATAAACACATGAACAAAACTTAAACGAACAAAAGATGAATACAAAATGATTTCTCATGGGAAATAAATGCTTTCAGCGAAGCTCAAAACAAAGCTAAAATGAAACACACGAAATTAGTGTAACCTCCCGTCAACAACAACAAAATAAAATAAACACAGGATTATTGTTCACCATTCAACTGGTTTTACATGGCGTTGCTTTTCTAGCTTTTGTTCCAGAACTTTTTGTTGTTATTCTTTTTCGCGCCATGCTTTAGACAGTTACTGAGATACATGTAGCGGGAAGCCTTGGTGATGAACCTGTGTGATTTTTTTCAGCTAATAAATGGCGTACATCAGGCCTGAAAGTGGCGAGTATTTTACTCGCCATGGCGAGTAGAATCATGTAACTGGCGTGTAGAAATGTTCATCTACTCGCCAAATGCGAGTAAAAGTTGCTCAAAAAAGTGTGTTTGTTTGGCTGGTAAAGTGGGGGCCCGGGTAGCTCAGGTGGTAGAGCACTGGATTTGTGATCCTACGGTCGCAGGTTCGAATCCGGGCCGGGACGGACACGGGTCAACTTTATGTGCAGACCCACAGACGGGATTCATGCCCCACCCCCGTGTCACCAAAGTGGCACGTAAAAGACCTCGGTCATCCTGCCATAAGTGCAGATGGCTGATACCACCTAAACACGCATACACTTGTGTATCTCATCTAAAGTCTGGTTAAAACCCGGGAACATGCCCCTAATGACTTTGCCGTGAGGGCGTAATACTTGAATTGCTCTCGGCTGGTAAAGTTTGCTCTCTGGCTAGTACATTTTCAGAATCACTAGCCAAAGGCTAGTGCACCATTTTTACACCCCCGGTATAGGGGTGTGTATAGGTTTCGGTCGATGTGTTTGTTTGTTTGTTTGTGTGTTTGTGTGTTTGTGTGTTTGTGTTCGCATATAGATCTCAAGAATGAACGGACCGATCGTCACCAAACTTGGTGAACAGGTTCTATACATTCCTGAGACGGTCCTTACAAAAATTGGGACCAGTCAAACACACGGTTAGGGAGTTATTGGTGGATTAAGATTCTACAAGGACTTATAGATGAAAATATTAATGGTCAAAGGGAAATCACCTTCTCAGTTGGTGGCAGTGAGAATGGTTATTTCCCTTTGACCAACGGGGGTGTTTTTCCTACCTCGAAGGAATTTCTTGTTTTAACTGTAAGGGCTGGAAACTTGTTGGTGGGTAAAACTGACGCCTACTTACCTTCGGTAGCAAAGTAAATTTGCTGTCCCAAGCTGTTCAAGATTCTGAACTTGTTCTTTGCCTCCCATCCAGTGAGGACTGAAAAAAAGAGACATAAATCAAAATCAACACCAAGCGAGGCAACGGTGGCCCGGTACTTAAGTCTCAGTATGGTTCACAAAATGTGTCAAAAGTTTTTGGTTTATTTAGAAATGAAAAAAAGTGTTAGGGTCGGCGAGAAAAAAAGGGTCGGTCGGGTTACCCTAAACCAACATATATTTGTATTTGATTTGGCCTTAGGGTCATTGGAACGTTTTATTTATGACAAAACAAAACGTTACATTTACAGTACGACGACCTAGTGATCTCTCAAGTAGAAAGACAAACAAAACACTAATGATATAGATGATAAAGCAACAAAACAAAAAAAGTCAGTTTACGGTAACATAGGGGAAAAAAATAGGGTCGGTTGGTCGGGGTTTTTTTTCTTTCTAAAAAACCATATTTTTAAGTTATTTTGCCAAAAAACAAAGACTTTTTTTTTCCCAAATGCCAAAAAAAAAGTCTAGGGTCGCGCGAAAAAATAGGGTCGGTCGGGATACCGTAAACAGACTATTTTTGTTTTTGTTTTGCCTAAACAACAGATCGCCTGCAAACGAGTATCGTCAACAATTTTGAAACAAGTTCATTATCAAATTAAACGTTCCAAAACACTAACACTCCTTTTTTTATTCTGAATTTTGGAACGTTAGCAGTCTATTTGTTTTTGAATGTGGGTTATTCTGCAGAGCTAGCTGTACCATGCTACGAAGTTGACATTTCTTTACTGAGACATTTTAACCAGACATATTGATTTCACTGATAAATAATCATTCCATGTTTATCCTTGGCCTGTAGAGAAAGAATTAGAAATACTTGCACATCTTGTTTGTCTACATTCAGTAAATTACAAGGGTTTCAAAGTACGTCAACTTTGAAACATGGAAACCAAAAGTTGTGACATGGATTTGAGCAGTAACATTTTTTTTT
>NW_027125747.1:72364-76882 GCF_037325665.1 Littorina saxatilis
TGTAGATAACCGTGACATACAACTGTCTGTCCGAAAACTTGTTGAATAACGAATTCTATCGAAAGATATTTGTGAAAGTGTGTGAGTCTCAAAAAACTTGTTGAATAACGAATTCTATCGAAAGATATTTGTGAAAGATATTTGTCCGCGGGACCTTCAACATCCAAGAAATTGGATCCGGTCCCCCACGGGAAGAAGTCTCGATGAAGAGATCCGTCTGCTAGTCGTCGGACCTTTTGCACATGTCCGACCGGCCGCCATTTTTCCTCTCTCGGTTCGAACATTTTCGGATCGATTGTCCTTCCCTAATACACTTTTAAGCAAATGTATGAGTGTGGTAGTGTAAACAAATATGAAGTACAGCTGTCTGCCTCACAACTTGTCGAATAAGGAATTATATTGAAAGATATCTGTGAAAGTGTGAGACCACAGCCGATTAAAAGTCCGTCTGCTACGAACAGCTTCGTTTCGAAAGTTTTCAGGGTCGATTATTCTTTTCTAAGATACCCAAAACAACGTTTAGGATAGCGCTATTGCAGAAAACAGTGACATGCATCTTCCCGTCGAATTACTTGCTCGATAAGGCCTTCTATTAAAAGATATTTTAGAAATAGTGTGAGAGTGATGTTTGCCGGGCGTTGAAGCCTCTCAGTGGGAACTCTTAAAATCCGACTACTGTGACCGAAAACGAGGCAAAAATGAAAATTAGTAATTAACACTGTTAATTACTAATTTTCACGTGAAAACGATAACCCTAGGTTTTGGCACAAGTAAGCCGTCATAGGCGAGACCGCTTATTGACCCCCCCCCCCCCCTTCTCCCGCCAATCTCAGTCTCTCATCTCCCTCACCCCAAAACCAAAACCGGCCACCCTTACCCCAAGTCTGTCCATACGCACCCGGTCTCAACCACGCTTTAACTGTATTTGCCTTCCTTCTCTCACCGTCGTCATAGTCCCGACTTAAAGATACAATCCTACCCCGTGAAACCGGCCATTTCTTATCACTGTCTTAGATCTGCCCAAGTTATTACATGGGATACAACCCTCCCACCACTTGGACAAATACCCAAAATCAACTGGCTCGGCTGGTTGCTCTCTGTGTTGAATCGGAATTCGTTTATGGGTGGGGATCAAGTGTGCGTTACAAAAGTAAATATAACACACACACACACACACACACACACACACATACACACACACACACACACACACACACAGACACACACACACACACCCACCCATCCCCCCCACATACACACACACAGACACACACACACACACACACCCACCCACCCACCCACCCACACACACACACCCACCCACACACACCCACACACACACCCACCCACCCACACACACACACACAGACACACACAGACAGGCAGACAGACACACACACAGACAGACAGACACACAGACACACACACACACACACACACTTTGCACAGAAAGCGGTCAAGATGCCTATTTTTTTTGTATGTGTCCAAGTGGTTTTATCCCATTTAGAAGCCGTGCCAAATGTGAGATGGTAAGCCGAATGATTTATATGGGAAGGACTGTGCCTTTAACTAAGTGAAGCAAACACCTGCCAAGCATAGCCCCAGCCAGCAAGACATTAGCGGCCGATAATCGGCCGAACACCCTTCAAAAAGTCGGGCCGGTGACGTCAAAACATACGACGCGGGTGTTGGCCCGACTAACTTTTGCAAAGAGGCAACGATGCGGCCGATAGGCGGCCGAACACCTGCACTATGGCGGCACGCATCCGGTCCGATGTTAATCGGCCCGATGACTTGTTTGACCTGCGGTCCGACACCTTATGCCGACATCGGGAAGATATCGATTTCAGCGGGAAGACATCGGGACGATGTCGGCATAAGGTGTCGGGCCGCAGGTCCAACAAGCCATCGGGCCGATTAACATCGGACCGGATGCGTGCCGCCATAGTACAGGTGTTCGGCCGCCTGTCGGCCGCCTCGTTGCCTCTTTGCAAAAGTTAGTCGGGCCAACACCCGCGTCGTATCTTTTGACGTCACCTGCCCGACTTTTTGAAGGGTGTTCGGCCGACTATCGGCCGCTAATGTCTTGCTGGCTGGGTGCAGCTACAGATACAGCAGTATGTACCACCACCACCCCCCCCCCCCCCCAAGTGTAACAGTGCAAAATTCACTTACAGCTACAGCTACAGCAGTATAACCCCCCTCCCCCCAGTGTTACAGTTGCAAACAAACCTACAGATACAGCAGTGTGTACAACCCCCCCCCCCCCAGTGTAACAGTGCAAAACAAATCACCAGCTAGAGATACAGCAGTATGTAGAACCCCCCGCCCCTACCGCGTACCGCCCTCACTGTAACAGTACAAAACACACCTACAGCTACAGATACAGCCGTATACACCCCCCACCCCTCAGTATTACAGTATAAAACACACCTACAGCAACAGATTCAGCAGTATATACAACCCCCCAAGTGTAACAGTGCAAAAATTACTTACAGCTACAGCTACAGCAGTATGTACACCTCCCCTCCCCCTTAGTAACAGTGCAAAACACACCTACAGCTACAGCAGTATGTACAACCCCCAACCCCCCCCCCCCCCCACCACTGTAACAGTACAAAACTCATTTACAGCTACAGATTCAGAATTATGTACATCCCCCTCCCCCCGCTGCCACCACTGTAACAGTACCAAACATACAACACTCCACCCCCTTCCCTCGTGTAGAGCGCAAAACACACCTAGAGCTACGGATACAGCAGTATACAACCCCAATCCCCCCCCCCCCCCCCCCCTGTGTGCAAAACACACCAACAGCTACAAAAACAGCAGTATGTTCACCCCCCCCTCCCCCTACTGTAACAGTACATAACACACCTACAGCTTCAGCTAGTTACATCTATGCTTGGCGCTGGTGGACAATATTCACTTTTTTTGGCAAAAACCGCCAGTTTTGGCCAAAAAAGACAAAGATTTGGCCAAAACAACCCACACATTTGGCCAAATAAAATAGATTTGGCTATAACTTTTTTTGGGCCAAAACTTTCTATGTAAAAGTTTTGGCCAAAACTGTTTATGTTAGCTAAAACGGGAGATTTGGCCAAACTTCTGCCACAAAAAGATTTGGCCAAAAAAAGATTTGGCCAAACAAAAAAGATTTGGCCAAATCTTCACTTTTTGGCCAAATCTTTTTTGTTTGGCCAAATCTTTTTTTGGCAAAATCTTTTGTATTTGCTGGCGCTGGTGGACAATATTCACTTTTTTGGCCAAATCTCTTTTTGGCCAAAACTTTGCTTTTTTGGCCAAAACTTTGCTTTTTTGGCCAATACCGCCAGTTTTGGCCAAAAAAGTGTGTTATAGTTTTGGCCAAAAAAGTGAAAATTGTCCACCAGCGCCAAGCTGCTTGGCGCTGGTGGACAATATTCACTATTTTGGCCAAAAACACACTTTTTTGCCAAAACTGGTGGTTTTGGCCAAAACTGGCGGTTTTGGCCAAAACTGGCGTTTTTGGCCAAAACTATACTTTTTTGGCCAAAACTTTGCTTTTTTGGCCAAAACTGGTGGTTTTGGCCAAAACTGGCGGTTTTGGCCAAAACTGGCGTTTTTGGCCAAAACTATACTTTTTTGGCCAAAACTTTGCTTTTTTGGCCCAAAACGCCAGTTTAAGCCAAAAAAGCAAAGTTTTGGCCAAAAAAGTGAATATTGTCCCCCAGCGCCAAGCAGCTTGGCGCTGGTGGACAATTTTCACTTTTTTGGCCAAAACTATAATTTGTTGGCCAAAACTGGCGGTTTTGGTCAAAACTGGCGGTTTTGGCCAAAACTGGCGTTTTTGGCCAAAACTGGCGTTTTTGGCCAAAACTGGCGTTTTTGGCCAAAAGTATACTTTTTTGGCCAAAACTTTGCTTTTTTGGCCAAAACTGGCGTTTTTGGCCAAAAAAATGAATATTGTCTATCAGCGCCAAGGGGTACTCAAAGATTTGGCCAAAAAATGAAGTTTTGGCCAAAACTATTTTTTGGCCAAAACTTTCAATGCAAAAGTTTTGGCCAAAAAAAGATTTGGCCAAAAAAAGATTTGGCCAACTCTAAAACATTTGGCCAAAAAAGTGAAGATTTGGCCAAATGTTTTAGATTTGGCCAAATATTTTTTTGGCCAAAACTTTGCACTTAAAAGTTTTGGCCAAAACATGTTTTTGGCCAAAAACACACTTTTTGGCCAATAATGTACGTTTTTGGCCAAAAAAGTGCGTTTTTGGCCAAAAAAGTGAATATTGTCCACCAGCGCCAAGCATATACATCAATATGCACACCCCCCCCCCCCCCCCCCCCAAGTGTAACAGTACAAAACACACCTACAGCTACAGATTCAGCAGTATGTACAAACCCCCCCCCCCCCCCCAGTGTCACTGTGCAGAACACACATACAGCTACAGATTCAGCAGTTAGTATGTACACCCCCCCCCCCCCCCAAGTGTGTAACAGTGCAAAACACACCACCAGCTACAGATAGATCAGTATGTA
>NW_027125748.1:0-38690 GCF_037325665.1 Littorina saxatilis
TCATCTGGATCGCTTCAGTCTTCTGGTGCGACACGGTCACCTGGATCGCTTCAGTCTTCTGGTGGTAAGCTCTCATCTGGATCGCTTCAGTCTTCTGTGCGACACAGTCACCTGGATCGCTTCAGTCTTCTGGTGGTACGCTCTCATTTTTCACCTTTGTTTTGATGCGTCGAGGTCAGATGCCATGATTGTTTCACCTGTCGGTGCAAATGTTGCCCCTCAGCCCTACGGACTTCGGGGTAACTTTTGCACTGACAGGTGAAACAATCATGGCATCTGACCTCGACGCATCAAACAGCAGTGAATAATGTATAATTATTATTCAGAGGATCGGATAATTGAAGGAATAAAAAACGCTCGCGCTGGACCCGAGTACTCTTCAGACTGGCTCGCTCCCCCGTATGAAAGTTTTTGTCTTGTGCACGTTTAAGACCAAGTGATTGCTCTGTGTGAATTACAGGCATTCCCTTTGCTATATAAATGCATTGCATGTGAGCCGAGGATGTGTGTGGTGACTGGCCTTTCTCTTTTATTTGATCACAGTGAAAAATATACTGCCGACCCTCTTCATAACTTAACAATATAAATGTTTGGAATGCCTGTGGTGTGAATGTTGGTTTCTGAAATTAAACTTAAGCGATTGTTCTGTGTGTGCTGATCGATCTCTACAATCGTAAATGAGAGGCTGGTCTCGGGATCCAACATCTGAGAAAAGTTCCTCATAATATGTGTAAAAACCATCAACATCACTGTGAGAAAATAAACAATACAAACACAACCAGTTCCCCTGTGGAACATTGTGGACTTTCCCACAACCTGACCTACAAAAATCCTCTGCGTGCGTGTGATGATGCGGGAAATAACCAGCGAGCTGGCTGGCTGTTCTATCAGGCTGCGTGTTGCCCCGCCGGTGTGAATTCCTCCCACTGTTAAGTCGTTTTTGTGAAAAATTAAAGTCTGCTGAGCCCAAGTACTAGCGTACTCGGGGATAAACAATAGTAAACAAGAATTTAAAAAAAATAGATAAAATAAATCGCCTATGCCGGGAATCGAACCCGGATCACTTTGGCCATAGGCGGACGTGCTTTCCACCAAGCCATTAACTCTGACAATTTTGCCAGTGAACTCAAATGCCTAGAGTGCTAACTTCAGGTCGCGCGCACGCGAAGTGGCACATGCACGCAAAGCCTGTAGGTGTCGGTGGCTGGCTGGCAGTTCTATTAGCCGAACAGCAGTTCTATCCCACCGCGAATTGCGCCCACCGCCAAGAGTCGTTTTTGTGGATTATTTCGCATTTAGGTCCCAGCTAACATTATGAAGTTTTAATACGATCAATCGGACCTATTATCAAGTTAGTGTATCAACTTTTGAACGAACTGCGCCCAGTAGTTTCCCAGCAATAAGCTGTTAAATCCAGACAGACAGACAGACAGACACACAATTAAAGTCTGCTGAGCCCAAGTACTAGCGTACTCGGGTATGATGTACACTTATATCCATGTTAAGTTGACCTTTGACCTATGTTTTGATAATGTTTCGACCACCATGACCTTTTTCTACGTCGAAAGTGACTCAATCGAGCGTTTGCTCTTCTTTTTTAGTAAGTTATCAGTCTTTGCGGAACTTGCATGTCTGAGCGCGAGCTTTTCGTCAAATCACTGACCAAATGTGCATAGAAATGTAAACATTTGACAAGGCTTCCTTGGTTTTCGTCTGCTCAGAACCCACATGAAAAACAAGTTACAAGTTACTGACACATGACTGGAAAACTTTCTCTTCTTGTGCATTATACAATACAATTTTACGTATTTTTGGAATGTGCTTTTTCTGAAAGTTTGTTTTGGACAGTTCTATTCCCCAGTGCCATGACATAAGTTGTGAAGGTAGTGCTTTTGTAATTGTTTGCTGTCTGTTGTGGTGTTGTCTGTGTTTAATCTGAGGAAATTCTCAAGCATTGTATCATTTTTCTCTGTGCAGCAAGGAAAGCCTGGTCTGATGATGAAGTCAGCGCTGTGCTCAGACACCTGGAAAGCTACATCCTCCTGGGTCATCTGCCTGGCAAAGAGGTTATTGTCAAGTGTCTCATAGAGGATAAGGCTCTCAAGAACAGGACGTGGCGAAACGTCAAAGATTTTGTAAGAAACAGAATCCAAAAGAACAGGTGCAAGGACTAGTCATTTTTTGTTTGTTTGTTTGCTTAACGCCCAGCCGACCACGAAGGGCCATATCAGGGCGGTGCTGCTTTGACATATAAGGTGCGCCACACACAAGACAGAAGTCGCAGCACAGGCTTCATGTCTCACCCAGTCACATTATTCTGACACCGGACCAACCAGTCCTAGCACTAACCCCATAATGCCAGACGCCAGGCGGAGCAGCCACTAGATTGCCAATTTTAAAGTCTTAGGTATGACCCGGCCGGGGTTCGAACCCACGACCTCCCGATCACGGGGCGGACGCCTTACCACTAGGCCAACCGTGCGAGTCGACTAGTCATTGAGATCACTGTTGTTCATGCTGTGGTTGTCACTTTTTGTTAACAGAGTATTGTCAGGAACATCATTCAGTTCTAGTCATTCTAAGACACAGTTTTTTTTATCAGTTGAGAATTAGTTCTCAGCTGTGTTTACTGATTTTGACAAAAGCCATTAAATTACATATTCTTACTCCAATTCTCATAAATACATTGACTTCAATCTCACATGCTAGATGTCGAAAAAAACACTCAAAATACCTGCCCTTAGAAGGGTGGTAACCAAGCAAAACGAAAAGCCATAGCCGTTGCTATGAACTGACCTTGCTCAGTTACCCATAACACCCTGCGCACCACGTGAGCGCCAGCATCCGGAATAATTAGAAAGTTCACCTGCATTCTCGTCCAAACATAAATATTGTGTTTACAAAATATAATATCGGTACTTTCCCACAAAGTACAAAAAAGTCAACTACATGCAACACACAAAACTAAACCAAAGCTCAGCAACGACAGCGTTTCCTAACAGTGTGGTTGATCTCTCAGGATTTCTACGTTTTGTATTGAGACATGACTGTACAGGGAAAACTCTTGATTAGTATGCTTGATCTCTCAGGATTTATACTTTTTGCAGAGAGACATGACTGTACATGGAAATCGCTTGGTGTGAATCAGAATCGGAATCAATTTTCAGAATCAGAATCAATTTGTATTGTCTTCTAAGCTTTCTTATAAGGTATGTGTGCTTGATTTTGCAGGATTTCTACTTTTTTGTATTGAGACATGACTGTACAGGGAAAACTCTTAATTTGTATGCTTGATCTCTCAGGGGTTCTACTTTTTGTATTGAGACATGACTGTACAGGGAAAACTCTTGATTTGTGTGCTTGATCTCTCAGGAGATCTACTTTTTGTATTGAGACATGACCGTACAGGGAAAACTCTTGATTTGTGTGCTTGATCTCTCAGGAGTTCTACTTTTTGCATTGAGACATGACTGTACAGGGAAAACTTGATTTGTGTGCTTGATCTCTCGGGATTTCTACGTTTTGTATTGAGACATGACTGTACAGGGAAAACTCTTGATTTGTGTGCTTGATCTCTCAGGAGTTCTACTTTTTGTATGGAGACATGACTGTACAGGGAAAACTCTTGATTTGTATGCTTGATCTCTCAGGAGTTCTACTTTTTGTATGGAGACATGACTGTACAGGGAAAACTTGATTTGTGTGCTTGATCTCTCGGGATTTCTACGTTTTGTATTGAGACATGACTGTACAGGGAAAACATGATTTGTGTGCTTGATCTCTCGGGATTTCTCTCTCAGGAGATCTACTTTTTGTATGGAGACATGACTGTACAGGGAAAACTCTTAATTTGTATGCTTGATCTCTCAGGGGTTCTACTTTTTGCATTGAGACATGACTGTACAGGGAAAACTCTTGATTTGTGTGCTTGATCTCTCGGGATTTCTACGTTTTGTATTGAGACATGACTGTACAGGGAAAACTCTTGATTTGTGTGCTTGATCTCTCGGGATTTCTACGTTTTGTATTGAGACATGACTGTACAGGGAAAACTCTTGATTTGTGTGCTTGATCTCTCAGGAGTTCTACGTTTTGTATTGAGACATGACTGTACAGGAAAAACTCTTGATTTGTACGTATGCTTGATCTCTCATGATTTATACTTTTTGCAGAGAGACATGACTGTACATGGAAATCGCTTGGTGTGAATCAGAATCGGAATCAATTTTCAGAATCAGAATCAATTTGTATTGTCTTTTAAGCTTTCTTATAAGGTATGTGTGCTTGATTTTGCAGGATTTCTACTTTTTTGTATTGAGACATGACTGTACAGGGAAAACTCTTGATTTGTATGCTTGATCTCTCAGGGGTTCTACTTTTTGTATTGAGACATGACTGTACAGGGAAAACTCTTGATTTGTGTGCTTGATCTCTCAGGAGATCTACTTTTTGTATTGAGACATGACCGTACAGGGAAAACTCTTGATTTGTGTGCTTGATCTCTCAGGAGATCTACTTTTTGTATTGAGACATGACCGTACAGGGAAAACTCTTGATTTGTGTGCTTGATCTCTCAGGAGTTCTACTTTTTCTATGGAGACATGACTGTACAGGGAAAACTCTTGATTTGTATGCTTGATCTCTCAGGGGTTCTACTTTTTCTATGGAGACATGACTGTACAGGGAAAACTTGATTTGTGTGCTTGATCTCTCAGGGGTTCTACTTTTTCTATGGAGACATGACTGTACAGGGAAAACTCTTGATTTGTATGCTTGATCTCTCAGGATTTGCACTATTTGTAGAGAGACATGACTGTACAGGGAAATCGCTTGATGTGTGTGCTTGATCTCTCGGGATTTCTAATTTTTGGCTCATAAGAATCATAAAGAGTCTGTGTAATGTCGCGTGTATGTCTGGCTGTACGGCCATGTCAAAACTGTAACAATTTGCCCTTAACATGGAAACAATATGTAACATGTTTCAAACTTTGTGTGATGATGACCCTCATTGAGCTCTATGGGTTGATACCTGATTGGATGACCTTTGACCTTTTTCAAGGTCACAGCTTCAAAGAAAACAATGATGTTCTGTATCTTAGAGACTATTCATCAAACAAAACAGAGGCAGTAACTCTGCTTTTACCTCGACCTCAACAAACTTTAACATTGGGCTTTTCTTGGAAGCTATGGAAGCAAAATCTTTTAGACTTGGCAGGAATATGCCCTGTTTTGATCTTTACAACTGTTCCTAATATGAATTACTTTTGACGTTTTTCAAGGTCACAGGGGGGCTTAGAAGGTAAAAAAAAAAAAACGCGGGTTAGAGGGAGTCCCATATTGGACGAGAAAGAATTTACCCGATGCTTCCCAGCATGTCGTAAGAGGCGACTAATGGTTCTGTTTCTCCTTTTACCCTTGTTAAGTGTTTCTTGTATAGAATATAGTACCCCCCGCGGGTTAGGGGGAGTCCCATATTGGTTGGGACGAGAAAGATGCTACCCAGCATGTCGTAAGAGGCGACTAACGGTTCTGTTTCTCCTTTTACCCTTGTTAAATGTTTCTTGTATAGAATATAGTCAATGTTTGTAAAGATTTTAGTCAAGCAGTATGTAAGAAATGTTAAGTCCTTTGTACTGGAAACTTGCATTCTCCCAGTAAGGTAATACATTTTACTACGTTGCAAGCCCCTGGAGCAATTTTTTGATTAGTGCTTTTGTGAACAAGAAACAATCAACAAGTGGCTCTATCCCATCTCCCCCCTTTCCCCTATCCCATCTCCCCCCCCCCCCCCCCCCCCCCCCTTTCCCCGTCGCGATATAACCTTGAATGGTTGAAAACGGCGTTAAACACCAAATAAAGAAAGAAAGAAAGAAAGTATAGAATATAGTCAATGTTTGTAAAGATTTTAGTCAAGCAGTATGTAAGAAATGTTTAGTCCTTTGTACTGGAAACTTGCATTCTCCCAGTAAGGTCATATATATTGTACTACATTGCAAGCCCCTGGAGCAATTTTTTGATTAGTGCTTTTGTGAACAAGAAACAATTAACAAGTGGCTTTATCCCATCTCCCCCCTTTCCCCTATCCCATCTCCCCCCTTTCCCCGTCGCGATATAACCTTGAATGGTTGAAAACGACGTTAAACACCAAATAAAGAAAGAAAGGTAAAAACCTGAGGTTCTGTATCTCACAGACTATTCTTCAGAATTGCATCAAACTTTGTAGGATTGCTCATGATCATCCCATCAAACTGATCACGTTCATACTTTGTTTGTCATAGTCAACAAAAAATAAGGGTAGTAACTCTGCTTTTCCGCCGACCTCCACAAACTTTAACATTGGGCTTTTCTCGGAAGCTATGGAACCTAAACCCCATTAACTTGGCAGGAATATGCCCTGTATTGATATTTACAATGGCGGGGACGTAGCGTAGTGGTTAGCACGTCTGGTTTGTAAGCCAGTCGGTCTGGCCGCTGAGGGTTTGAACCCCAGGTATTTTTTTTGTATTTCCAGAGTCAACATTCAGTGCAGACTCTAAAAGGACGGAATCGTACCACCCTTGTGTGCATGTGCATGCAGAAGACCAGTGCGCACGTTAAAGATCCCGAGTTTCCATCAAAAGTTTAGGGGCTCGGAAACACAAAGATACCCAGCACGCCTTCCACCAAAGTCGGCGTCGCACTGCCTACGTGGCGGGGTAAAAACTGTGTGGCTCGCAAAACTCTCACCATAAGGTGACCCTGAGAGTAAAAAGCTCAGGAACAAAGAAGAAGAAGAAGATATTTACAATTATGCAAAATATGAATGACTTTGACCTTCATTCAAGGTCACAGGGGTGTCGTCAAAGTAGTAATTTCAAATTAGAGTCGTCTGAGCGTTTGCTTTTCTTGTTTTAAAATGATGTGATCAAAAAAGTAAAAACAGTGCCGTTTCAAGACACAAAAGCAGAGACTGCTTGGAATTGTGCTTACTTTAAAGTTGTATATTTGGAAATTGAATAATGACTTTCAGATAGAAAAGAAATAAACAAAGTCATACGCTTTTGTGTCCCTTTAATCACATTTTCTTTTTCACATTGTGTGTTAACTGAGAATTTCACGTCCTAATAATTCCCCAAAATCTGTCACTGCCGAAAAGAAATCGCTTGATTTATCAGTTGCTCTAGTACCTTGGTCGAGGCTTTGTATACATTTAGGGCAGCTGTAGTTTGAAAATATGCACACAAAAAAGAAAAAAAAAGAAAAAAAAGAGATCAAGAACAAAGGATTGTTAAGACTCAATCTGATTCTCTTTTTTTTTTTCTAGAGAATATGTATTACTATATCAAAATCGATGAAAAAACCCTGACATTCACTGTTTTCTCAGTCCATGGCACAGTTGATATTGATTTTGACATCTCTGTCAGCATTCTCTCATGATTAAAATTGTTTCACTCTATTATGTCATAAAACATATTTGTGCAACATGTCTCAGTAGATGGGGCTGTCCTCAATTTCTTTAATTATTTTTTGAGTTTGAAACTTGTTCAGTTATATTTGTGTTTGAAACTTGTTTTAAACTTCAGGTGTGAAGTATCAGATCTATTCCAGTAATTAACTAAGAAGTTGTTTTGTTCTTTCAGTTGAATAATAAACAGTTTTTGTACAATGTTTTGTGTGTTTCTTTTTGTTCCAGTGAAATGTCCAACATCAAACTGAATCAGGTTTCAGAGAAAGGCTCATCGTAGTCCTCGGACTGACATAAAAACAAACAAACGAAAAGCAAAACAAAACCCTTTGGCCATCTAAGGGAGGTAAACATTACCATACACACATGACCACCTTATGATGGTTGAAGTTAGCAAGTCGAGGCTTTGTGTGCATATAGTGCGGTTGCAATTGTACAACATATTATTACACACAAAAAAAGGATTGTGGGGACGCATTTGATTAAGATAAGATAAAATAAAACACGACCATCTAAAGGATGTAAACATTACCATACACATATGACCGCCTGATGATGGTTAAGAAAAGCAAAACAAAACCCTTTGGCCATCTAAGGGAGGTAAACATTACCATACACACATGACCACCTTATGATGGTTGAAGTTAGCAAGTCGAGGCTTTGTGTGCATATAGTGCGGTTGCAATTGTACAACATATTATTACACACAAAAAAAGGATTGTGGGGACGCATTTGATTAAGATAAGATAAAATAAAACACGACCATCTAAAGGATGTAAATGTTAGGCGCGTTTGATCGATCTGCGCGATCGCGCGATCGCGCTGCGCGTTTGGTGGATCAATCAAACGCGCACACATCGATCGATGTGTGCGCATTTGATCGATGCAAAGAATAGGCTACAAAGAATACAAGAATCGTTAAAACGCGCAGCTCTTATACTTGCGCATTTGGACGATCTGTCACAAAGTAAGTCCCTACCACACACACACATCGCACGCCGGAAGTGAAATCGAAAAGTTTCAAATACAGGAATGTTCCGAAATATACCCCACCAACGTTTTTGATTTGCTTGTTGTCAGGCCTCTCAATCTTTCAAACAGTCTCTCTCTCTCTCTCTCTCTCTCTCTCTCTCTCTCTCTCTCTCTCTCTCTCTCTCTCTCTCTCTCTCTCTCTCTCTCTCTCTCTCTCTCTCTCTCTCTCTTCTCTGTCTCTCTCTCTCTCTTAGTCTCTCAGTCTCTCTCTCTCTCTTAGTCTCTCAGTCTCTTTCTCTCTCTCTTCTCTCTAGGCTCTCTCTCCTCTCTCTCTCTATCGCTCTCTCTCTCCAGACTCTTAGTCTCTCTCTCTCTCTCTCTCTCTCTCTCTCTCTTAGTCGCTCAGGCTCTCTGTCTCTCTCTCTCTTAGTCTCAGTCTCTCTCTCTCTCTTCTCTGTCTCTCTCCTCAGTCTCTGCTCTCTCTCTTCTCTCTCTCTCTCTCTCTCACACACACTTTCTCTCTCTCTCTCTCTCTCTCTCTCTCTCTCTCTCTCTCAGTCTCTCTCTTAGTCTCTCAGTCTCTCCCCCCAATCCCTCCTTCCTCATCTCTGTCCATCCCTCTGACATCTCATGAAAACAGCTGAACTTTTAAATCATTTGCTATTAAAGGACAATGAAACACTCAATGAGCTAATACATGTGAAATGGATGATCAGGTGCAACCTCGACGCATATATACCTGTGATGTGATGTCTTTGAGGTAGTCTAAGTGTTTGGTACAATATAATCCCATTTTTTCTTCTTTTTTTAAATGTCCTACAGATTGTTGTTTAGACACTTATAGCTAGGCCTACTTCCGGTCATAACTTCCGGTCATTGCCAGCAGACGTGTGTGTGCGTAGTATGGTGATTTGTGAGACGGATCGTCCAAATGCGCAAGTATATAAGAGCTGCGAGTTTTAACGATTCTTGTATTCTTTGTATCGATCAAACGCGCACACATCGATCGATGTGTGCGCGTTTGATCGATCCACCAAACGCGCAGCGCGATCGCGCGATCGCGCAGATCGATCAAACGCGCCTAACATAAACATTACCATACACATATGACCGCCTGATGATGGTTAAGAAAAGCAAAACAAAACCCTTTGGCCATCTAAGGGAGGTAAACATTACCATACACACATGACCACCTTATGATGGTTGAAGTTAGCAAGTCGAGGCTTTGTGTGCATATAGTGCGGTTGCAATTGTACAACATATTATTACACACAAAAAAAGGATTGTGGGGACGCATTTGATTAAGATAAGATAAAATAAAACACGACCATCTAAAGGATGTAAACATTACCATACACATATGACCGCCTGATGATGGTTAAATTTAGCTTACACACATTGACCACTTTATGATAGTAAATGTCAACATACACTACATGGCATCTCTATTCATGTAAAATGTCAGCTTAGCTAAATTTTCAAAATAGGCGAATGATTTCTTTCTAACTTCATTTAGAATTACAAAATAAAGTTTCATCTCAAATCTGGACAGAATCGGCCTGTAAACTCTGCTCATTTTTCCCGGCATCTTAATGATTGTGCAAACTCACTGACCGGATAACGTGGCTCACACCAGTATGTGTGTGTGTGTGTGTGTGTGTGTGTGTCAGTGTATGTATGTGTGCGTGTGTGTGTGTGTGTGTGCGTTTGTGCGTGTGTGTACAGCGGTTCAGAGAAAACTACCGGACCGCTTTTCATGAAACTTTACATGAGTTTCTGAGTATAATATCCCCAGATGTGTTTTTCATGTTTTTGATAAACGTCGTTTATCCGGCTTTTTGTGAAAGTTGAGGCAGCACTGCCACACTCTCATTTTTCAACCAAATTGTTTGAAATTTTGGTCAAGTAATCTTCGACGAAGCCCGGACTACTTAAAGGCATACTAACGCACTCCCGTGTTTACAAAGTGTAGTTTGCCCACAATCGATGTCAAACGCACCATAAGACCATATAATGACGATACGTCACCATGCGCGGACCATAATACATGCATTACAGCTTGTTCTAGCCTCTGAAAAAGTGAGGATGTCAACAAAGCCGCGGTGTTCTCTCCCTTGCATCAACGTTACATGTGTTGCCAAATCTATAAATAGGACGATCCAGATCAAAATGAAAATTCAAATATCTCAACATTTAAGGGGTCCTAGACCACAATATTTTGCAGGGAACTTAATTTAGTCTGTCTCCAGCTGTTGGTAAAGCAATTAGCGTGTATAGTCATCGAGTACATATGGCTTTAAGCAATCTTCAACGAAGCCCGGACTATGGGATTGCATTTCAGCTTGGAAGCCTAAAAATTGAATGATGAGTTTAATCATTAAAAATATGAACATTGTGATTACAATTAAAATGTAAGTAAACAAATCAAAATGTCATCTTATTCTCTACCATTTCCTGTTTCCAGAAACATGTAGATATGCTGTGTTTGGATTTAAAACAAGCTCACAAAGTTAAAAAGAATACAGAAAAGCGTGTTCCTGTAAAGCGCGAGCGTTACTGCGCTATACTGGCTTGTCACTTTCTGTACGTGTTTGACACCGCCCTGATATGGCCCTTCGTGGTCGGCTGGGCGTTAAGCAAACAAACAAACAAACGTGTTTGACGTAACACGTGTCAGCAGCACGTGTCTTGGCCGCGGGGTATCGAGAAAGCTATGTTGACATGTCTTGGTGAAAAAATGCAGTGCGCTCAATTTGATTCTGTGAGTTCGACATATTATTGATTAAATGTAGAAATTTATCTTCACGCGACTTGTTTTTCTGATGTATTGTGATTATTCGTACCAATTGTGTAACTGTACTATTGTTGCAATCCGCCTATAAAGCGTCACAGAAAGAATGATCATGGCGAAAACCGTACAATTACAACTGCAAACTAATAATCGTAATTTGTTTGAAATAATCATGATTCGTTTGTTTTTCATCTGAAATCATGCTACTGAACAGATTAACAATCGACACGGAGACAAAATAATTCGCAGCATGTCCCTCGAGAAGAGAAACAAATTGCAGTTGAATCCTGGAACAAGGGCAATATTCCTGAAGCGGTAATAAAGTTTTAAGAACAGGCATTTTCTGCTTCAATTCTGTTTCCTTAGTTGGCATATTCAGCATCATGTTGCTCATGTGACCGTCCAATAACACATTTTATTCCCCCCTCTGCTTCTTTACCTCTGTAAACTTGTAGGGGAAGTTATTTTTCGATAATGACCCAGCAACCAAACAAATAACGACCCAGCAACAGCCTGAATCCTCGATAGTGCAATGGGTTGAGAAGTTGTTCTGTTTCGGTACTACTTTTTGCGACTGAAAAGTTCCGAACGCTCTAACGTACGAAGTATACATCTCTGGAGCAAACAATACAAACATACCGCATTTAAATTAACAACTACAGGCCTGAACACATGAATCTTCATATAAAATCCATGAGTTCGGTTGTTTTCTGAATCTAGATTTGCCGTGCTCAAACGTTCATCACAAGCAATTTCCCGCAAGGCAAGTAACTCATACTTTGTCTAGCGACAAGAGTAGTTCCCCTTCTTTTCACTCAGTTTCTTCGACAACAGACTGCAATCCGACGGTCAGTTTTCAACAATATTTCATTTAATAAACAGATCACACGCAACCAAATGCACACATCTCATCAATTTAAACAACATAAAGCGGTTTCATACACTATTTTCCCCGGAAAACTGAACTTCATACAGTTTTTAACGTTGGAACACGGGTGCAAAAGTTCGTCTGCTAGTCCCATTTGACGAAAGAACATTATCCTAAGCGATACCAAAACATATATAGAACACACAATATCTGCCTTTGCCGCCACAGCAGAATAACAGCATATCTGTGTACTTGATTTTAGTCCAAAATAGGAAAACTGACAAGAAGTGTTAACAGAATGGAATGATTTGCACGGAACTATACAACCGCGCATTAATCGATCGCCTGCACAGGTTGACTGGTTGAGTGAATAGGATTCGATCAAACTTTCGCAAAAAACCTCCTCTTTTCTTTGAATAACTGAAGAAAGGAGGAATAAAGAGGTTACACACCTCGTCTCAGTGATTATAAAAAATAATGGTCTCAGTTCGCGGTCATGAAAAAGCTCGCTAAAGCTCGCATTTTTCATGATCCGCTAACTTCGACCATTATTTTTAATAATCACTGAGACTCGGCGTGTAACCTCTACTTACGATCAGTGATCCGATACACCTTCGGCTTTTACGTTCAACGGGAAGGATGGTGGCGGGGGGGGGGGGGGGGGGGGGGGGGAGGGCGGGCGCGGAAACACACAAAAACTGTACCCAGCGTTCAAATGAAAAGAAAATATGACGTAAGAGCAGCTGTCATCATGTTCGTACCAATTTTACTACGGACGATTTACACACACGCGCGCGCACCCACGCACGCACGCACGCACGCACGCACGCACGCACGCACGCACGCACGCACGCACGCACGCACGCACGCACACACACACACACACACACACACACACACACACACACACACACACACACACACACATACTAGCCTGTTTAATCAACTGAGGGCTCTGTTTTGCTTTTGTTTTTCTCAATCTCGATCGTCGCCCTATATTTTGCAAGTTCTTATACGGGACTATGCTCGGTTTTTGCTCTTTTAACAAAGGTTTTTGATTTTTTAAATTGACTTAAATGCAGAAAATGGAGTCGGTGTAGAGACACAATTGCAGCCTCCTGTTACGAAATATATCAGAGCCATTTCCACTTGTCCGTGTTACGCTTTTAGACCAATTTGTTAATTTTCAACAGGGATGCAGCAAATAAGTTCTCACGTCGTTGGGATCAAATGCAAACATACACTGATTATTATTGCATTGCATTTGAATATGATTTGATATTTTGGCAGATAGAAGAAAATTGTGAAACCAGAGGTGTTTAATGTTGAGATGCCCAATATAGGACTCCATCCCTTAAATGCAAATCTGATACTGTTTACAGCACTGCAGAAATCCCACGTGGAGCTATGCATTTTAGTGCGCGTAAAATGACCCGTAAATGGCCATAAGAGTAGCGTGAGATATTAGGGATGATGGTATGCAATCTTCCAAATGGACTGCGCGTCGGAATTCACACCACATTACGCGTCGCTATCATTAAACTTTCATGTAACACCGACGCTTTTTGCACATTTAATTTGCAACACTGCAATTGTTTCGTATAGTGAACTCTTGCAGTTTGAGACGGAAAAATCACCATAGAATGATGTAAAAACTTACTCGTGGGAAAGCTTGTCTGGTTTGCTTCCGGACACAAAGACACTACCTGAAGTTCTTTCGGTCGAAGTTTCACCCATAGGTTTTGCAAGGCATACGAGCGCTCTTTCCCTTGTGACCGTACATACATTATACAAAATCTAAACAACAAAGTGACTGTGGTAAATTGAATAAAGTTAAAAAAAAAAAAATAATAAAGATATCTGTACTCACCGATACAAGAACAGCACAGTACGAATTTTCGCTTATGTGAGCTTCATCAGGAACAAACAAACACAAAAGGCAACAAAAAGCAGACGCAACACGGAACGAACAAGGTTTGAAAAGAATATGGAGGGAAAACACAAAACAAGTCGCGTAAGGCGAAAATACAACATTTAGTCAAGCTGTCGAACTCACAGAATGAAACTGAGCTGAACGCACTGCATTTTTTCAGCAAAACCGTATACTAGTAGCATCGTCAGTCCATCACTCGTTGCACAGGCAGTGAAATTGACGATCCAGAATAGCGCGGTAGTGGTTCCGCTGAGCAGGATTGCACGCTTTTCTGCATTTCTTTTCTTTTTAACTTTCTGAGCTTGTTTTTAATCCAAACATATCATATCTATATGTTTTTGGAATCAGGAACCGACAAGGAATAAGATGAAATTATTTTGAAATCGATTTCAGAAATTTGATTTTAATCATATTTTTTTTCAGAGCTTGTGTTTAATCCGAATATAACATATTATTTTATATGTTTTTGGAATCAGAAAATGATGAAGAATAATTACAATTTTCAGATTTTTAATGACCAAAGTCATCAATGAATGTTTAAGCCTCCAAGCTGAAATGCAATACCAAGCTCCGGGCTTTGTTGAAGATTACTTAAGTAACCAACATTTCAATCAATTTCATTGAAAAATGAGGGTGTGACAGTGCCGCCTCAATTTGTACAAAAAGTTAGATATGACGTCATCAAAGACATTTATCAAAAAAAGGATACAAACCATCTGGGGATATCATTCCTAGGAACTCTCATGTCAAGTTTCATAAAGATCGGTCCAGTAGTTTACTCTGAATCGCTCTACACACACACGCACACACACACACACACACACACACACACACACACACACACACACACACACACACACACACACACACACACACACACACACACACACACACACACATTCCCCCTCTATGTTAAAACATTAAACATCAAGTTTTGACTAAAATAATTTTAGTCAAAACTTGACTAAATGTAAAAAGGGAAGGAACGCTAGGAAAGGAAATAAATGACAGGGGAGAGAAGTGGTTGGATGATGTCAGGGGCACACGCACACACACTAATGCACACGTACAGGGGTGTTATGTATGAGTGACGTCGAAAGTACACGCCGACTTCAGCGAAGTCATGACTTGAAAGTCGCCGCCTACCGCAGGCGCTTAGTCGGTATGCACGAGTGACGACCAGACCGCCGACTTTCAAGTTGCCGTGTAAAGCAAGGTCACCAGTCAATCTATTTTTATAACGAGGAATTCCTTCCTTTGCGCATGCGCTAGGGTCGTTCGATAACATCCTCCCGCTTCCTCGCACGGGGAGTTCGACTATTCAGAGACGGAGAGCAGTGAAATATGGGTCAGTGGGACGGAGAGCGTGGAGAAATGGAGGAGCAAAAGATGAAACGAGCAAGAGGGTGCCTGTCGCGTAAAAGCTGAGAGTCAAAAACGGCACCAGTGAAATATGGGTCAGTGCTACTTTGCTCTGAAACGAATGAAAGATGTCTTCGCTAATCTTATCGGTGTTGGTTCTAAAATAATATGACAAGGAAAGTGAATCTCGCAACAACAACAAAAATTTTAGTCCAGCACTTCCAACTATTGGGTTCTGTCTAAAAACGATTGCGGCGAAAAAATTCGTCGACTTTGATGGCGGAAAACCATGAAAATGGCCATTCTGTTCACTGAAGTCGGCGTGTAAACCATTTAGACGACCTCCGGAGCACGTCTAAATTTAGTCGCCAGTTTCGGTGGTACAAGCGTGTAGTCACCACCCGTGCATACCGTGTATCTCGCGGTTGGCGGCACTCGCTGTTTGCACGCCGCCTGAACGTTTAGACGTCACTCATGCATAACTCCCCAGTTAACATTGTACAGTATAGGGAACAAGTTCTAGGATATGGGTGAAATTGTGAGAACTCTATACCAAATAGTGTTATATTGAGAGGTTATGCAGTCGGGTGTTACACACACCAGGGCCTGAATGCATAGCCGCTCCATTGTGACGCTTTTGAACAGTCTACAGTATTATTCTCGTAGACCACGAGACTACTTTGCCGAGACTGGAACAGCTGTTTCATCTCGGAGGACCGAGACTACTACCAGCTGCCGTCTCGTCATAAAATTATGACGTCAAGACAAGAAGACGTAATACTTTCCACCTTTTGACATTTGCTCGCATCGATACAAGTATCATGAATATTGTAATATCACCAAAGGAAAGCGATGCTTGTGTACGTGGAGGGCCCCAATGGGTTTAAAATCGTGATCGTGATTGGCGTTTTTTGACCTTTCTGTGACCGTGATTGCCGAAATTTCAATTTCTGTGATCGTGATGGGACTTTGCCCGTGATCCGTGATGACAAAAAAATCAAGTCTCGTGATCGTGATCGTCATTTGTTTTCGTGATCGTGATGGGCATTATTTCAAAGCATTTTATTTTCAACGTACATTTTTCACAGCTGTATCACTCTATGATCCTCTATTCGTCAAGGTGTTTGTGATCGTGAAAACAAAAATCAAGGTAACTGTGATCGTGAAAGTTAAAATTTCCCTTCCTGTGATCGTGATGATACCCCCCCCCCCCTTTGGGGCCCTCTATGTGTGTTTGTTAAAAACACAAGAAGATTTCTTGTGACTTTGGTCAAATAAAAGAATAGTAATTTGTACTGTGGTGTTTTGTTTTGACTGAATGAATGGAACTAGATTGTGAGTGGACCTTCACAAGTCAGTGCTCATCCAAAGAAAGAAGTAGTACCAACTGTCTTTTGGAACATTTGAGAACGAAAGGGCAGGCTCTTTTCTTGTGGGGGCCGTGAACTCACGGACCTGTTTGAGGTGAGTTTACCTGTTGGCATCTATAGCAACAGATGCAGCACACAACGATGTACCCGGAGGTCTTCAAGTGGCACGAATCCGGCGGCGTATTCTAATAGGATTTGTAATTTTAATGCAGGGTTTGACCGGTGGAAATCTGGACAGCCATCTTCATCATCATCCGTTGGTCAACTGAAGGCTGATGAATTTGTGAAATTGTGTGTGTGTATGTTTATTGTTTGGGAAAGTTAGGACCGCTGATATTAACATATGTTTCTCTTTGGTCCAGGTTCAATAACCAGTTCAACTGACGTTCGACGTTCAAGAACAAGTTCATTTCAACGTTCAACGTTCAACGTTCAACTCTGCTTCCCAAGCCAAGAACAAGTTCAACCCTTCTTCCGGAGGCAAGCCATCATCCTCGAGGCTTCTTCCCAACTCCAACCCCTCCTTCCTTCATCATCCAAGCATCTCATCACTCCGGAACCTCACTGGAGTCCTTCATCGTGACAGTTTATCATCCCTTCCTCGCCGACGCCATAACGCATGTATTCAATAGTCATTCCAGAGTGCCGATCATCTCTACCCCGGAGCCAAGCAGTTCAGAACTCACAGCGCACTTACATCGTGTGAGAGGGAGATCCCAGCGGAATTCGAGGAAGGAAAATCTTCAACACGCATTTATCGCCGAGCAGTACGTACCTCAGACGGTGTGATATCGATACCAGCTCTATCTTACGTGAACGCCGAAGCCATCCGGGCTCCCGCAGTGCAAGACAGATAGCAAAGGCATCAGCTCTACGGCCTGAGAACCTAATCAAGTGGAAGAACCCAAGTTGGTGTAATGAACTAGGACACTTACGGTCGAAGGTGGAAGGTGCATAGACACTCTTGAACGGACCCATGCCTACTTGGTTGAGAAGGATAAGTAACGAACAGTATTAAGTCACATCATACCCATCTGTTTTGGCAATCATTAAATTGATACTTAACTTTCATCAGTCTCAGTTGACCACTCCTCATAGAACTCCTTTCTACTATCATTCTCACTTTCTTTTACACGCACACCTAAATACACATATAAGTTTAACCCGACTCATAATAGATCGACTAGAACCTAAAATAACGGCGATCACAGTCTGCCAGTAGTATAACTCCCTAGACTATACTACAGTGAGAGCCAGGGTTTGTCACATCCATACTTTTAGGATTTCATAGCGCCGAGTGTTTGACAGATGTGTTAGGTAGTTCGTCTTCTGGCGTTTTTACATTTAGTCAAGTTTTGACTAAATGTTTTAACATAGAGGGGGAATCGAGACGAGGGTCATGGTGTATGTGTGTGTGTGTCTGCGTGTGTGTTTGTAGAGCGATTCAGAGTAAACTACTGGACCGATCTTTATGAAATTTGACATGAGAGTTCCTGGGTATGATATCCCCGGACGTTTTTTTCATTTTTTGAATAAACGTCTTTGATGACGTCATATCCGGCTTTTTGTAAAAGTTGAGGCGGCACTGTCACACCCTCATTTTTCAATCAAATTGATTGAAATTTTGGCCAAGCAATCTTCGACGAAGGCCGGACTTCGGTATTGCATTTCAGCTTGGTGGCTTAAAAATTAATTAATGACTTTGGTCATTAAAAATCTGAAAATTGTAAAAAAAAGTATTTTTTATATATAAAACGATCCAAATTTACGTTCATCTTATTCTTCATAAATATGTTATATTCGGATTAAAAACCAGCTCTCAAAATTAAAAATATAAAAATTATGATCAAAATCAAATTTCCGAAATCGATTTAAAAACAATGTCATCTTATTCCTTGACGGTTCCTGATTCGAAAAAAACCGAATAGATATGATATGTTTCGATTAAAAACACGCTCAGAAAGTTAAAACGAAGAGAAGTACAGAAAAGCGTGCTATGCACCACAGCGAAACCACTTCCGCGCTAAACAGGCTCGTGAGTTTCACTGCTTTTTGCACGCGCGGCGGACTACGGTCATTGTGAAAAAATGCAGTGCGTTCAGTTTCATTCTGTGAGTTCCACAGCTTGACTAAATGTTGTAATTTCGCCTTACGCGACTTGTTTATTTTTCTTCTCGGCTCTTCTGACACGTCTGGTGTTTTTATATTTAGTCAAGTTTTGACTAAATATTTTAACATCGAGGGGGAATCGAAACGAGGGTCGTGGTGTATGTGCGTGTGTGTGTGCGTGTGTGTGTGTGTGTGTGTGTGTAGAGCGATTCGGACTAAACTACTGGACCGATCTTTATGAAATTTGACATGAGAGTTCCTGGGTATGAAATCCCCATACGTTTTTTTCATTTTTTTGATAAATGTCTTTGATGACGTCATATCCGGCTTTTCGTGAAAGTTGAGGCGGCACTGTCACGCCCTCATTTTTCAACCAAATTGGTTGAAATTTTGGTCAAGTAATCTTCGACAAAGCCCGGGGTTCGGTATTGCATTTCAGCTTGGTGGCTTAAAAATTCATTAATGACTTTGGTCATTAAAAATCTGAAAATTGTAAAAAAAAATAAAAAATTTATAAAACGATCCAAATTTACGTTTATCTTATTCTCCATCATTTGCTAATTCCAAAAACATATAAATATGTTATATTCGGATTAAAAACAAGCTCTGAAAATTAAATATATAAAAATTATTATCAAACTTAAATTGTCCAAATCAATTTAAAAACACTTAAATCTTATTCCTTGTCGGTTCCTGATTCCAAAAACATATAGATATGATATGTTTGGATTAAAAACACGCTCAGAAAGTTAAAACAAAGAGAGGTACAGAAAAGCGTGCTATCCTTCTTAGCGCAACTACTACCCCGCTCTTCTTGTCAATGTCACTGCCTTTGTTAACCCCAAAAACCCTGCCGTTAATGACCGTAAGATCATAGCACTTTTTCAGAGATGCGTTAACGCAACAAGTCTAAACCTTGTTGTAAAAATAGTAACTGATGTCATAGTGTAAGGAGGTTATGTATAAAGGCGGTGTTGCGCAAAGCACCTTGACTAAATCTCCTGATCGAGCCACAAGACAACACCACCTACTCTACACTACAGTCTACAAAGGCAGTCTCCTGGAAGCAAAAGTTGTTAAACACTTTTGTTGTTGGTGGTGAGAACGACAAAAGAGATGGTTGACGAGGAAGAGACTCTGTTTAGTTCACCGCTACCCGAACCTGATATGTTTTGATATGTTTCCTTTGGGTCGAAACATTTTCGCGAGCATCAGAACGTGGCGAAAACTTGTAAAAATCCACATCAGACATTACATCACCCAAGGAAACAGAAAAACAGACGCGTGCGACCAAGTCAAAAGAGGAGTGACCTTGGACAGTAAAGAATTTACTCGCCTGATCAAAGTCCGAAAAAGGCTGTTGAAGCGACTTAAAACACAAACAGAAGTTGTAGCTAGAGAAGTTAAAAAAACACCAGACGTGTCAGAAGAGCCCAGAACAAAAAGAAACAAGTCGCGTAAGGCGAAAATACAATATTTAGTCAAGTAGCTGTCGAACTCACAGAATGAAACTGAACGCAATGCCATTTTTCAGCAAGACCGTATACTCGTAGCATCGTCAGTCCACCGCTCATGGCAAAGGCAGTGAAATTGACAAGAAGAGCGGGGTAGTAGTTGCGCTAAGAAGGATAGCACGCGTTTCTGTACCTCTCTTTGTTTTAACTTTCTGAGCGTGTTTATAATCCAAACATATCATATCTATATGTTTTTGGAATCAGGAACCGACAAGGAATAAGATGAAAGTGTTTTTAAATTGATTTCGAAAATTTAATTTTGATAATAATTTTTATATATTTAATTTTCAGAGCTTGTTTTTAATCCAAATATAACATATTTATATGTTTTTGGAATCAGCAAATGATGGAGAATAAGATAAACGTAAATTTGGATCGTTTTATAAATTTTTATTTTTTTTTACAATTTTCAGATTTTTAATGACCAAAGTCATTAATTAATTTTTAAGCCACCAAGCTGAAATGCAATACCGAAGTCCGGGCTTCGTCGAAGATTACTTGACCAAAATTTCAACCAATTTGGTTGAAAAATGAGGGCGTGACAGTGCCGCCTCAACTTTCACGAAAAGCCGGATATGACGTCATCAAAGACATTTATCAAAAAAATGAAAAAAACGTTCGGGGATTTCATACCCAGGAACTCTCATGTCAAATTTCATAAAGATCGGTCCAGTAGTTTAGTCTGAATCGCTCTACACACACACACACACACACACACGCACAGACACACATACACCACGACCCTCGTTTCGATTCCCCCTCGATGTTAAAATATTTAGTCAAAACTTGACTAAATATAAAAACGCCAGCAGACGAACTACCTCACACACCTGTCAAACACTCCGAGAGCAGCAATCTGTTTGAAAACCGCTACCAGGAGCCGGCTGGTATGTCTACCTTCAACGGCCTCGGTTACTATAACCTAACAATGGATGTGAAATACGAGAGTCGCCCCACGTCAAGTTATGGGAGTCCCTAAGACAAACAACCAAACTAGTACCTGGTTATAAAAAAAACATCTAAAGTAGACAAGTGTAAAAAAAACAAGGCGGTGTTGTATACCAAAAAACTATCATTGACAATCATGTTTTGGATTTTTTTAATGTATGTGTGCAAAATGTTGATTTTTTTGATTTTTGAGTTTTAATATTTAAAAGACTGATGTCACTTTTATAATAAAATGATCATATTGGAAAAGTTTATAACTATGTGTGTGTATAACTCTTGAATGATAACGTGAGCAGTTTATGTATTGTTTGTTACTTTCTCTTCTGACTTTTACCTTCCTGTTTGGGTGTACTTGTGTAAGCGCGCGCGCGTGTGTGTGTGTGTGTGTGTGTGTGTGTGTGTGTGTGTGTGTGTGTGTTATTTCACCACACATATAACCCTACCTCTTACATAGCCTATCAACAACAACAAAACAACAACAAAAAATGTTAGCCGGTGACCGCTGCCGTCAATCAAACACCCCATGGGGCCAATTACTGTCATTACCCCAGCTGCCGTTAAGCACCAATAGAAAGGAGGGGAGGTAACCCTGTGACATAACACCCGGTGGTAATTAATACCGAACAACCTGTGTAAGATGTTGACGATTGTTCAAGATATGTACTCTAAAGCTAAGTCCTGTGTACAGTGGAACACTAAGTTGTCTGACTTTTTTTCTTGTTCTGCCGGTGTGAGACAAGGTGAGAACTTGTCTCCCCTGCTTTTTTCCGTATATTTAAACGATCTGAAGAATTATTTTGATCGGGAGTCAGCTCTAAATACCTTAGGACGTGAATCCGAAAATGTAAACTGTGACAACAGTGATATTAACGTTCTGTATGGGTTGTTCATTTTGTTGTATGCTGACGATACGGTTATTTTTGCTGAATCGCCAGAATCCTTGCAGATTGCTCTAGATATTATGGACAGATATTGTAAAGATTGGTTTTTGAAATTGAATGTAACTAAAACAAAAGTAATGATTTTCTCAAGAGGGAAAGTAAGAAAAGTTCCGACATTTACATTCAATGGTCGAAAACTTGATATTGTGTATGATTTTCAATACCTGGGTATTAAATTTAGCTACAATGGTAAATTTACTGTTGCACAGAAGAATTTGTATGACCGTGCCTCCAAGGCCATGTTTGCTTTATTACGTAAAACTAGAAAACTGTTTTTGCCTCTTGATGTCCAAATTGACCTCTTTGAAAAAACTGTGGTCCCTATTTTACTTTACGGTTCTGAAGTATGGTGCCCTTACATGTCTGATCTAGCTAACAAATTACAGATACGATTTTTTAAGATGATTTTGAAAGTTGGCAAATCAACACCAACAAACATGGTTTTGGGTGAATTAGGTCAGTTCCCTGTAAGTATTCAAGCGAAATGTCGTATGTTGAATTTTTGGTACAAACTTGCATTTTCAAATGGTTCTGACAAACTTTCTTGTGTGACATATCGTTTTTTATTTAAAATGTATGAATCTGGTGTATACAAGTCAAAATGTTTGCTTTCTGTCCATGGTGTTCTAAATGAGTTAGGCTTTAGTGATTTTTGGCACAATCAAACTATCGATAATGTAACGGATGGTGGTTATTTTAATACTTTCAAAGCACTGATGAAAAATAGGCTACAAGACCAATTTGTCCAAACCTGGCATTCAGAAATAAATAACAATGAGTTTTATTATAATTATAGAATGTATAAAGAGAATTTTGAGTTTGAAAAGTACTTGTCCATCCTGCCGGTTAATTTAGCAAACGCTGTTTTAAAATTTAGAACACTGAATCATAAATTGCCTATACAAAAAGGTAGGACTCTTAGTATTCCCAGACAAGACAGAATCTGTCACAAATGTTCATCAGGTGACCTTGGGGACGAGTTCCATTATATTTTTGTATGTCCTTTTTTTACCAATTATAGAAAACAGTTGTTACGGTGCTATTATTATGCCCGCCCCAATTCAGTTAAATTCAGAGAGCTTTTTTCCACTACAAAAAAGAGTTTATTGCTAAAACTCGCAAAGTTCATGACACTTGTCATGGACTGTTTGAGAAGGGAGTAAAATTTAATTCTCTTTTAGCTTTATACTCCGTTATCTGTTTTGTGTTGTTTGTAATAGTATTTTTGTCCTTATGTTAACTCACCCATCACCCCCCCCCTCCCCCTTCCCCCCATTTCCCATAGTAAAGAAATGTATGTAATTACTTTGTGTGTTTTATTATTATTATTATTATTATTATTTATTATTATTATTGTTGAATTGTTTCTTGTATTGTTTTTGCTCTCCCTCACCCCTCAACTCCCTTTTCTGTACATAGCCTGATTTCTTTTTGTTTTAGTTCCTTTTATTTGGTGTTGAATGAAATGTGTTTTTATTGTGTTTTTTAATTTTCCATGTACCCTCACGGGGTTTTATCGGAATAAAACTTGACTTGACTTGACTTGACTTGTCTGTACTGGCACATGAAATCACATTACAAAGTATGAGCTCAATAAAACCGTTTAAACACAATCCCTCTTTATCACTACTTAAACACAGGCACCTAAACCCTATAACCTCCTATCAAATAGGGCTGCGCATTTTTGGCTGCGGAAAAGGGGTGGTTTATACGCGATCCTTACTACTCACGTAAACACAAATCTTCTTTGCGAGAAAAAGCTGTGCATAGGGCACGGTACCTGGTAACCGCCCTGTTCCACATCTGGATTAATGATGTCACGACAATTGTTTTTGAAACATTGTATTCAAATCAAATCAAATCAAATTAACTTGAATAATTATCTCAAATCTGAGAAATTACATTGGTGGGACATAAACATGAAGTCAAACGGAACAATACAACATTGTTAACATAAAAATAAATGAACTCAACTAACTAATACAATTCTTATATTACCGAAAATCGTGCTGAATACAAATAATCTTTTGTTTTGTTTTGATTTGTCTGTTTATGTTTCCTGTTTTTCTGTTTTTATTGTTTATAAACGGCCGCACACGGCGCACAGAGTTCATTCGATTATAATATGACAAGATGCTGTTAAAACCAAATCGCTGATTTGTAATCCCACCGCTTACGTGGACGGCAGTAACAAAAGAGGGTTGAGATTCTCAGGTCCACGAGGGCGGCTTTGCGTGTGGAAAGACCGGTGTTATATTACGCTATGTGTTTCAAGAGATTGTCCTTCAAACTACATGGCTTAAACCAGTGCATCCTTTCTGCTCTGTGTATGGGAGTTTGTTTGTTTTGTATAACTTGAATTGATTTCCTAGCTGGCAGCTGCACAATGTATTCAAACAAAAAACTCCCACACTGCGTGTAAAAGAGTCAGACTTTGATTTCCGGTATGTGTCAATTAGACGGATGTTGTATCCCACGTAAAAGCCTATAGGCAGATCTGAGATGATGCATAGTCATGATCATTCACAAGATCAGTCCTGAATATATCTTTCAAATGCCACCACACCTCGCGTCCCTAACACAGAATACCAACCCTCACCTATTTGCCTCGATTCCTCGCAACGTCACAACATCGGCAAAACCAACATTGACTTGACACAGGATAAATCGTAGAATGACAAGAAGAAGCACGATGATACAAAATCCGTGTTGCCCGCAATCACCTGTTCCCGGAAGGGAGTGTCCAACAAGACCGACACAGGCACATTTCCGAAAGCTCCGTGTAACGAGGTAAAATACAATCAAGTGCATTTGCCTGCCAAAGAGAACATTTTGTACGCTATGGACTACATTGCATTGCTAAATAAATGTCCTATAATGTCACAAGAATACTTGAAATGTGTCTGTGGGAGGCTGGGACGCGCATGTGTGTGTGTGTGTGTGTGTGTGTGTCTGTGTCTGTGTGTCTGTGTGTGTGCAAAGAGTGTATCCCTTCCTATAAGCTCTTTGGTGTGTGTGTGAGAGAGCATGAGAGCGTGTGAGTGAGAAATATGCGGATAAAGAGAGAGGGGGGGCAGAGAGAGAGGTAGATGGAGAGAGAGAGAGCGAGAGAAAGAGAGAGAGAAAGAGAAAAAGAGAGAGAGAGAGAGAGAGAGAGAGAGAGAGAGAGAGAGAGAGAGAGAGATAGAAAGATAGTGAGAGACAAAGAAAGGGGGATGGTGTAGGCGTGCATGCGCACCCGGACCCTCGAGCACACATTAGTTAGCGTGATTGCTTGCTAACGTAGTTGTGGCACAGCCGGATAGAGACAGGCGGGCAGACGGAAAAGAGATGCGGACAAAACAAAATGTCATATAATCTGCACAGATAGGCAGAGACTGCAAGTACATATTTTGTTTCCTGGGTTGATATCATGGCACAAACTAAATTCAGTAAACAAGTCGCGTAAGGCGAAAATACAACATTTAGTCAAGTAGCTGTCGAACTCACAGAATGAAACTGAACGCAATGCAACGCAGCAAGACCGTATACTCGTAGCATCGTCAGTCCACCGCTCACGGCATAGGCAGTGAAATTGACAAGAAGAGCGGGGTAGTAGTTGCGCTGGGAAGGATAGCACGCTTTTCTGTACCTCTTTTCGTTTTAACTTTCTGAGCGTGTTTTTAATCCAAACATATCATATCTATATGTTTTTGGAATCAGGAACCGACAAGGAATAAGATGAAAGTGTTTTTAAATTGATTTGGAAAATTTAATTTTGATAATAATTTTTATATATTTAATTTTCAGAGCTTGTTTTTAATCCGAATATAACATATTTATATGTTTTTGGAATCAGCAAATGATGGAGAATAAGATAAACGTAAATTTGGATCGTTTTATAAAAAACATTTTTTGTTTACAATTTTCAGATTTGTAATGACCAAAGTCATTAATTAATTTTTAAGCCACCACGCTGAAATGCAATACCAAAGTCCGGGCTTCGTCGAACATTACCCGACCAAAATTTCAACCAATTTGGTTGAAAAATGAGGGCGTGACAGTGCTGCCTCAACTTTCACGAAAAGCCGGATATGACGTCATCAAAGACATTTATCAAAAAAATGAAAAAAAACGTTCGGGGATTTCATACCCAGGAACTCTCATGTCAAATTTCATAACGATCGGTCCAGTAGCTTAGTCTGAATCGCTCTACACACACACACACACACACACACACACAGACAGACAGACACACACACACACGTACATACACCACGACCCTCGTCTCGATTCCCCCCTCTACGTTAAAACATTTAGTCAAAACTTGACTAAATTTAAAAAGCAAGTTTTTGAACTTTCACAGAATTTCTAAAATCTGTCCTCGGTAATTCATATAACGTGTATCTCTTATTGCACAAAGAAACCATAGACAAAGGTAATGTTCTGTTTCCCTTTAAGGCAAGTCAATCTGCTCTTGTTTTCTGTTATTTTGAATTGTAAGAGCAAACCTGTATTTTTATAATCATTCTAAAAAACCAAACCAAGGGAGAGCACAAAACAAAAGAAAGAAAGAAAGAAAGAAATATGAAAAGTAGTGTCAGCAAATGTCGGAACTTCTAAAACCAGGATCAAAATAACCGTCTGCACAGTTTCCTCGCCGCAGAAATTCCTTTTCCGGTTCTTACCAGATATAACCACGTTAACAGGAACAGGGCAGGGACAGTATATTTATTATAACAGCGCAACACGCACGTGCGGCGTCAGACCAAGATGACAGCTGACTTTGTTTATGCAAATATGGTGAGGTCATGAACGTAATTTTGCAACCTGATTGCATGGATTGAAATAGTGTGATAAATGCACAGGTACCGGAAGATGTAAGCGTGGTTTTTTGTTTAAAGTTTTTTTTAAAATATTTGTACTATTGTTTACAAGTTTATGGTTACAGATGTCTTTATGGTCGATGACTGTTCATCATTCGCAAGTCATATGCACTCGAATTCCTCAGCAGCGTGAGTCTATATCTTGATATGTCTTGTTTCTTTGCTTCTTTGCTTGAACTAACTTTGCTTTGTTTGTTTGTGTTTCTTGTATTGTTTTGCTTCATTTTGTTTTGTTACGTTGTGTTTTGTTTGGTCGTTTGGGTTAACTGGCTTAAAGGCACAGTAAGCCTCCCGTAAACCATCACAGAGCTCCCCGAGCGTCTACATATAGTACAAGCATACTTCCATTTGAACGCTCACCGAACGGGAACATCCTGGCTGCTTTCTGTCGAGCGTGAGAAATTTTCAAAGAATTTATTTTCGTGGACTTGGTCCTCAACAACAATGGCGCCTCGTTTTGGTGCTGGACGGCCGTTATGAATACCGGAATTCACGCCCGGACAGTAAGCCTCCCGTAAACCATCACAGATACTGTCAGGCTTTTACACACAGTACAAACACCCTTCCATTTGAACGCTCACCAAACGGGAACATCCTAGGTGCCCTACGTAAAGAGCGAGCAATTTTTAAAGAATTAATTTTGCAGATTGTCTCGAACACTTTTTTGACCCAGGTCAAAAATGAGTTACTTCCCTTCGGGTCTCATTCTATCGATGTAAACTGGCGATAGCCGTGGATCGATGATTATCAGAATTATTTTGGACCGTGGTGCGTTTTTGCGCTAGACCTAACTTTTAAAATCTAAATAATAAATTGACAGCTTGTTACACAAACATTCTTTAATCAACAGAAGATAAGTTTGGCCGCCTCTGGCAACCATATTCTAACCTGGTTTCATGAAAACTGTCCAGTACTAGGCTCTACTCTTCCTCCCTAATTCATTAACAGTATCTTGATATATATTCTGCTGTAAACTTGAATCTTGTAGTAGCCTAACCAATATTATTTAAGGGTCTAGTAGTTGTTGTAGTCAAACAGTCCTAAACAGTGTCTCTTTAACTTTCCCCCTCTCTTAACTTCTCTCTCTTTTCTAGATCATTCTTTTTTATGCATGTTGTATGTATGTAAGTGGCAATGTGAACTGTGATGTAATGTATAACGTGTTTTAAAATAATTTTAAAAAATTAAAAAAAAAAAAAGACAAGATCAGTACAATTCGAAGTTGTGAAAGTTTGAAAAAGGAAAAGCCCGGAAGCAGGGTCACGCAAGGGTCACAGCAGACGACGGTTTATCAGTGCATATCGCCGTTCCTCTCAACAGTCAAAAGCCATCGCTCGAGTTCTTGTGAACCACAGCCGTTTGTTTTGTGCATAAAAACGTGCTATTGTAGATAATCTTACATCGAGTCGCATTCAAATGACTAACTGACGACTACATTGTGAAAAAGGGAAACTGGATCACACGGGTTCACGATGGCTCAGGGGTAAGATAAACCACGCAAAAATAAATTCTTTGAAAATTGTTCGCTCTTTACGGAGGGCACCTAGGATGTTCTCAATCGGTGAGTGTTTAACCTTTGCCGGATGCCGCTTTTGACTACACACGCCCGACGATGCGGGTTTGTCTGAACCCATACATTTGAAAGAGGGTTTTTACCGTTTATTTCTCTAACGACGGGGTGGGTTCAGGGAAACCCACAGCGCTACTTCAGTGGGTGCATCGAGTTTCTCCCTTCACCGACTTCTTGCAGGGGAGGGAGAGGGGGAGGGAGAGGGGGAGGGAGAGGGGGAGGGAGAGGGGGAGGGAGAGACTGAGAGAGACTGAGAGACTGAGAGACTGAGAGAGACTGAGATACTAAGAAAGAGAGAGAGGGAGACTAAGAAAGAGAGAGAGAGAGAGACTAAGAAAGAGAGAGACTAAGAAAGAGAGAGAGAGAGAGACTAAGAAAGAGAGAGAGAGAGACTAAGAAAGAGAGAAAGAGAGAGAGAGAGAGAGACTAAGAAAGAGAGAGACTAAAAAAGAGAGAGAGAGAGACTAAGAAAGAGGGAGATAGAGAGACTAAGAAAGAGAGAGAATTGAATTGAATTGAATTGAATTGAATTGAACTTTATTTTACAAGGATTTAGATTTAAGGCTACGCCTTTTCTTACAATCTGTCCTTGGGACGCATAGACACACAATTATATAATTAAAAAAAAAAAATTAAAAAAATTTAAAAAAAAATTAAAAATTAAAAAGTTAAAAAGTTAACCAACAAAAGGAGGTCGGAAAACGTGATAATAAAGATGACGATGATGATGATGATGACGATAATGATGATGATAATGATGATGATGATGATAAAGATGAGGCATGAAGAGCATACATATGTGGTTATTCATAAAAATCAAATGCATACCATGCAGGTAATTATAAATACAAGCTGGTGGCAATCGAACATGTAGCAATAGAGTAACAAAAATATGTTCAGAATATACAATGCACAGCATATTTTTGACGTAATACTAATTTTGGTAAGTCAAAAGGCGTTAAACTACTCAGACATTAAGTGGTTTTTTACACATTTTTTAAAACTTTTTAATGACTTTAGGTGCTTAAAGGATGATGGAAGTGAATTCCAAACTGAAGTACCCGAAAAAGCAAGACTGGTCTTATACAGGTCAATTCGTGGAATTGGTGGGATCAAGTTGACCGACCCATATCTGTGGGTAGCTTTATTAAATAATGATGTAATGTAAATCGGCACTTTACCGTGATACAATTTATGCATGAAAATGGCTTTGTTTAACTTGAGATGCTTTTCCAGTGGAAGAAAGTTAAGCATTTTTAATTTCATATCTGTTGAGGCATTATCCTTTACGATGAGTTTGGCCGAGCGACGATAGAGAGAGTCTAACTTTTTCAAGTGGACATCACTGCTGCCATCCCAGAGCGTCGAAACATAATTAATGTGAGGCATTACATGAGCATGGTGGAACATTTCCAGAGTCCTTCTGTCGGTATATTGCTTTAACTTGGATAGGAGGAAAACGTTCTTGGCTACTTTCTTGCAAATATGCTGTATTTGTGCCTGCCACTTGAATTCACAATCAAGAATTACCCCTAAAACGCGATGCTGTTGAACTTGTTCAATTGATTGCGTACCAATAGTAAGATTTAGTTTGAGTGGAGAAATCTGATGTTTTTGTCTGGTTGCAATTACCATACTTTTAGTTTTTATTGGATGGACAAGCATAGCATTAGCACTACACCAGTTATTTACATCGTTTAAAGCTGTTTGAAGGGAGGACTCTATTACTGTAACAGACTTTCCACTTGAGTGAAGAGAAGAATCGTCAGCAAAAAAATCACTTCTTACATTAAAGAAAGAGAGAGAGAGAGAGAGACTAAGAAAGAGAGAGAGAGAGAGAGAGACTAAGAAAAAGAGAGAGACTAAGAAAGAGAGAGAGAGAGAAACTAAGAAAGAGAGAGAGAGAGACTAAGAAAGAGAGAGAGAGACTAAGAAAGAGAGAGAGAGAGAGAGAGACTAAGAAAGAGAGAGAGAGAGACTAAGAAAGAGCGAGAGAGAGACTAAGAAAGAGAGAGAGAGAGAGAGAGAGAGAGAGAGAGACTAAGAAAGAGAGAGAGTGTGACGTCTGCTTCTCGTTCTAGGGCTGATCAATGTTTAACAGAGACAAGTGCAAAGAAGTAATAAGAAATTTAATTCTGTACTTTCAAAAACATGCACGTGATCATTCTTGCAGACATCAATCCCTTTCTCTTAGAACCTTCAAATGAAAGTTTTATAGATTATGATTTCTCTGGTGTGATTTCACACACACGTAACAACATTGTCTTTCTTCTTCTTGTTGCGTCGACGTTTAGCATCGAAGAGCGGAACGTACTTCTTCTCGTTGAAAATGTATTTCGGTTTACACAAATGAAGACGTGATGGTGTGTTAATGTTCACAAAATATAAAGCAGTCTACTCATCATGAAAAACTCGATCTGGGTGACACTTGGGGACGTTGGTGGTTCCTTCCGTGGTTACCGCTGACGTTGCCCTTCCCACAGTGTTCACACGACATCATTTACACAAGCATTGTACACCCCTGTACACTTGCACCTTCTGCAACACACACGTGCAATATCTGTTATTATCAAGTATGATTTCCATCGATATCATTCAATTTGTTTCTCTAAAACAAACACAGAAACAAGAGTTCACAGACTGACACAAACACATGGAAAATGAACAATACCTGTGTTTTCCTGTGAATCAATAATGTTAAAATGCATTAGCGTGTTTTACCTTCGGTTAGTGGACCTTTGGAGATCGCAAAAATGTGGAAATCCGTCCACGGAAGGTGAAACATATGCTAGTGCAATCTACGTGGCTTCGTTGATTGCTGCCATCTTGGAGTCAATGAAACGGTCAGAGCATTGCATCCTAGCAACCTCAACTGAATATATGTACAGTTCATATTCACGAATTAATACCAATGCACGCTGTTTCCTTTTGTTCTTTTCGTTTAAATTTCTTTCCATGAAGATAAACAAATTCTTGCCTTGTACGCTGCACTAGTTTTGGACTAATGGCGCGAGCGTTGACGTCATATGTATACAGTGTCGTCATGACGTAGTCTCGGTCATTTAACCTCGTTTTGTGTACGCAACTAGTGAAGTCTCGATTAATATGAGAGAGGGAGTCGATATACGAATTCCATTCGTCACATAACCCCATGGATCAAGATAATTATCCTATCCCAAGTAGATAATTATTCATCGTACGACGCTCTGCTCATATAATCTGCACCGTGGTTGTCCTTCCCGGGGATAACACGTACGGTGAACTCGTATGGCTGCAGTTGGAGGGCCCATCTCATCAGACGAGGGTTGTTCGGTTGTCGTTGGAGATGTTTTAGTGGGCGATGGTCTGTCTCAATGGTGAAGTGTTTCCCGTACAGATACCGTTCGAACTTTCCCACTCCCCAAACTGTAGCTAGGCATTCTTTTTCTACGGTGGCGTACCTACTTTCTGCTCCGTTGAACTTCTTGCTTTGGTACGCGACAGGTCGTAGCGTCTCTTCGTGCTCTTGCATGAGAACAGCACCCATTCCTTTGTCGGAGGCGTCCGTCCTTAACACGAAAGGTTTGCTGTGGTCTGGCATACACAGCACAGGTTTCTGTGAGATTTTCTCTTTGAGTGTCTCAAAACTCCTTCTCGCTTCGTCGTTCCAGACAAGCTTGTCTGGGTTAAACTTCTTTGTCAGGTCGGTTAACGGAACAGCTATGTTCGCGTATGACTCGATGTAGGATCTGTAGAAGTTGCAGAGTCCTAGGAACGACCGTAGTTCCTTCTTCGTGGTGGGTGGGAGAGCGTCTTGAATCTTCTTGATCTTGTCGCTTTCTGGCCACCTTTTTCCACCTCCCACTTCGTGTCCGAGGTACGGCAACTCTGTGTAGCCTATGTAGCACTTGGAGGGTTTTGCTGCCAAATTGGCTTCTTGTAGCCTCTGTAGTACTGCCTTCAGAGCTGACATGTGCTCTTCCCAGGTTTCAGTTGCTATAAGCACGTCGTCCATGAAGTGGTGGACGTCTTTTCTTCTGATTGGATTGAGTAGCTTCCTCATCATGCGGTTAAACACCCCTGTCGCTGTTTTCAATCCAAATGGCATGTTGGCCCAACGAAATTGGCCCGCTGAAGTTGTGAATGCCGTCTTGTCTCTATCCTCCTCCTCTATTGGGATCGCCCAATATCCTTTCGTCAAGTCAAGCTTTGAAAAGTATTTCGCCTTTCCTAAACTTTGAAACAGATGGTCGACATCGGTGATGGGTTCAGCGTCGAACACTACCACGTTGTTCAGAGCTCTCAGATCAGAACAGAAACGGTACTTTCCGTCCTTCTTCTTTATCAGGACGATGGGAGAGTTGTATGGAGAGTTTGCAGGTTCGATGACATGCAACTTCAGCATTTCTTCAATTTCCTTTTCGACAGTTTCTACCATGGCGTGAGGTATGGGTCTGGGTTTCACAAAGACTGGTTTCTTCTCTGTCACTTCAATGGAACATTTTTCCAGGTTCGTCGTCTTTGGAACATCTGTTAGGAACTCTTCAAATTCTTCACAGATCATCTTCGCCTCTTTGACCTTTGCCTCGTCCAATTTCTCGTCGAAATGGATGTTCTTCACATTTTCGGTTCTTTGAGTTTCTAGGAGGGGTAACATCTTCTGAGTGTCATACTTGAAAATGTCATCGTCCATCGTGTTGTCCTCTTCCATGACAACAGCCACGACCTCTTCTCCTCCGTCTTCTTCATCACTTTCTTCTTCGTTTGAAGCAGGAACACTCGCTTGGGCAGATGAACTGGGATTGGGAGTGGCGGAACTCAATTCCCGTTCTTGGTACTCCTTGATGAGGTTGATGTGGTAGATTCGTGTTCTTCTGCCAACTTGGATCTTGTAGTCGAATTCATTCAACTTTTCCACAACCTTGTAGGGACCTGACCATGTAAGTTCCAGCTTGTTGTTCTTCACAGGGCGTAGAAGTAGAACCCGTTTTCCGACTTCTAGCGTCCTTGGTTTTGTTTTCTTGTTGAAGAAATGGGCTTGCTTGCTGGCCGCTTTCTTCAGGTTCTCACGTGCCACGTTGCACGTTTCTTCTATTCTGTTCCTGAGGTTGACTACATATTCCGCTGTAGTCTTCTGCTCCCCTGAGATTTCTTCTTCGGTCCATGTTTGGCGCAGCACTTGCATGGGTCCTTTGACAGATCTCCCATACAGCAGCTCAAACGGCGAAAATCCCATGCTTTCTTGTGGGGCTTCTCTGTATGCGAACAGGAGGGCGGGGATAAACGTGTCCCATTCCCTCGGTTGATCGATCGCTAACTTTTTCAGCATGCTCTTCAGTGTGGAGTTGAACCTTTCGACCAAACCATTCGCTTGAGGGTGAAACGGTGCAGTCATATGGTGTTTGATGCTGAGAAAGTCGTTCACTTCTTTCATCAGGTGGCTGGTGAACTGTGTGCCTTGGTCCGTTATCACTTCATCTGGGATTCCCAATCTAGTCCACATCTCCCAGAGAGCTTCAGCTACGGTGTCTGCTTGGATGTTTTTCAGGGCTACGGCTTCGGGGTATCGGGTAGCGTAGTCAACAGATACCAAGATGTATTGTTTCTTGCTCTCCGACATAGGTTTGACCGGGCCGATGATATCCACCGCAACTCTCTTGAAAACTGAACTGATGGGTGGCATCCTTCCCAGAGGGACTTTCTTTGTCTGACTTTTCGGCGCAGTTCTTTGGCATGTGTCACAGGACAAGCAATACCTACGAATGTCTCCTGCACACCCTGGCCACCAGAATTCTGCTCTAATTCTGTCAGATGTTTTTCTTTGACCTAAGTGTCCTGCCATGGGGTGATCGTGACCAAATGAAAGAACTTTGTTCCTGAGTTTCTTCGGAACGATTACTAGTGAACGGTCGTTTCCGTGGCGATCTTTCGTTGTTCTATACAGGATTTCTTTCTTGTATGAATACCGTATCCCATTGATCCCTTCTGGAGAGTTGGCAAATTGCCTGATGGTCTTCAACGAAGGGTCACTTGCCTGTTCTCTCTTCAGATCAGCTGGCGAATACAGTCTTTCTTCTTCCTTGACTCCCTGTTTGTGGCTGCAGCTTGGTTTCTGGGCGTCCTCTGTCGCTTGTGCTCTCGTGGTAACAGCAGCTGCTGTCCCAGGGTACCATGCTGGGTCTCGAACAGGATATGTGGGAGTCAATTTCTTCTCTTTACCTAGTCCATACCATTTACCTATGAGGACAGGGTAAATTGGGTCGTCCATCACCGTTACTTCTGTCTCGGAGTCAAAGTAGGGTGAATCGATGTGCACCTACGGCGGTGTGGTACATCTTCTTGGAGTCTTTCTCTGCCAGAGTAGTCTCCTTCATTTTCGCTGAATATGCCTCCTTTGGCACAAACTTTTTGCTGACAATGATACCAGTACATCCAGTGTCTCTCAAAGCGTTGACAATTGTTCCATTCAGCTTCACTGGTACCACTTCGGCACATTTCTTTTCCTTGCAATTTCCGCAAAGTTTTTCTAAGAGGATCGGTGTCTCAAGTGTATCTTTCTTCGATGAAACTGCACCTGCTGTGTCTCTTTTGTTTGGACAAAAACGAGAGACATGCCCTTGCAATTTACAAATGAAACAACATCCAGATGCTCGCAGTTTCTCTCTCTCGGCGTCACTCAACTTTGCCTTTAGAGTTTGATTTGCGGGTTTTGTTGATGGAGCAGCTATTCTTGTTTCTTCTTGGGGAGAACGACGTTTTTCAGGCTTGACGTACGTCGATGAAGTTTTGACGTTCGATCTAGATTGTTGATATGTGTTGGCTATCATCCCAATCTCTTTGGCGCTCTTAGGGTCTCTATCCCTAATGTGAACGGCGAGGTCAGGAGGAAGGGTGTCCAACACCTGCTCACGGACCAACAAATCTTTGAGATCTTTTACATCTTGGTCGCATTCTGCTAATTCCACCCACTTGTCTAGATACCGTTCTAGCTTCGTGATGTGCTCTTTATACGTGTCAGTGGCGCTTTTCTTGGTTTGGCGAAACTTCTTTCTATAATCTTCGCTAGTGAGTTGGAAGCCCTCATACAAAGCGTGTTTGAGAGTGTCGTAGTCATTAGCGTCTTCCTCGTTCAGCTTTGAGAAGATGACTCTCGCCTTACCCTTCAGAAAGTACACTACACGTGAAGCTTTTGCTGCATCACTCAGGTTACAGTCTCGAGCATAATGCTCGAACTGATGGAACCAGCTCTCGATGTCATCACGGTCGTCTAGAAAAGGAATCTTGGGCTTGAAACCATCATCTTCGCGAATACGTCCTGGCGAGTTGTTGTTCCTGTTGCCCTCTTGGTTGGCGTTCTGGATTTTCAACTGTTCCAGTTGGAATTGTCGTTCAGCGTCACGTTCTAGCCGTAGTCGTTCAGCATCACGTTCTCGTTCTTCGCGATCAAGAGTTTGTTGCTTCTCTTTCTGATCAAGAACAAATGCACGCAACTCGGCTCCTTCTAACCCCAACAACTGTCCTTCGGCCAATAGCTGTCTAGTCAACTCTAGCGGATCTACACTTGTGGACTGAGACATATTTACAGGTGACACGTCCGTGCACGCCTGTGGATCAACCTCTTCTTCGTTACGGTTGCTGTCAACTTGAAGAGAGAGATGAACACTCTCTTCTTCGTCAGCAGGGACTGGTAACGAATCTATCCCCTCTTCCCGATCGTTACCGGCAGTAAGGTTTTTTCTTCCCTTCTTATTTGCGGTCACTATGGGGAGAGATTTGTCGGCCGGCTGTTTCCGTGCCAACTGGGCTGCGATGGTGGACTTTCTAAAATTATGAGCTGGGGAACTGTCGTCACTCATAAGTCACCTCGCGTATTATTCCAAAACGTACAAAATGTATGTTGCTCAAACACCGTCGAGCTACTAAATTTCGGATCAAATTACAAAAAGAAACAGTCGGGCGGCGCCTTCGTGCACAAAATGCAAGTCCTAGTTTAGCTCTACTTCTACTGTACTTTGAAATAATTCTTCAACGTATGTTACGTTACGTTTCCACACAACCACCCAAAGAGTTATGTTTCCACGTTCTATCGTGAGTCAGTTTACTTCTATCTACCAACGAGAACTTACACTGTAAACTTTATTTGACTCTTTCTGGCGAAAAGATCAATCTTTCACTCGATCGAACGTTGAATATACAAGATGTATCAAATCAACTGTCAATTCGCATCATTTACTGTGTAGATTAATTTACAGCCACTTCTACAGCAAGTAAATACGACTGATATCCACAAGTCGATTATATAGGGCTTCACAGGGAAATACAGGTATTAAATCCTTACCTCTTAGGTACCTGACTCCCACCAACCTCCCGCGTAATTTAGAACAAACTAAGGGGAATGATGGTTCCGATAGTACGTGCAAGAATACTATCACACTGATGAATTGGAACACCACAAATAAAATTGGGAGCTAACAAATCAAAAGTGGTCTCGCTAAATATTGATTTTTTAACGTGTCGTTTCAGCTGACAACACTTCCAGTTTTTATTTTACCGTGTGATAGGGCACACGTTGAGTTATAGATCTGTGATAAGTAATATAACTAAAGGTAAATAAATAAAAGACGATGGCGATGAAGTACGAACATATATACAATACAAATCGACATGCAGGAAACCTACAGCAATTTTGAAACGAGAAAAATTTGGAACGGCTGGATCGAAAGTAAAACGTTGATTCAATATCCCGGACGAGCCCCCATTGTGACGTCTGCTTCTCGTTCTAGGGCTGATCAGTGTTTAACAGAGACAAGTGCAAAGAAGTAATAAGAAATTTAATAATTCTGTACTTTCAAAAACATGCACGTGATCATTCTTGCAGACATCAATCCCTTTCTCTTAGAACCTTCAAATGAAAGTTTTATAGATTATGATTTCTCTGGTGTGATTTCACACACACGTAACAACATTGTCTTTCTTCTTCTTGTTGCGTCGACGTTTAGCATCGAAGAGCGGAACGTACTTCTTCTCGTTGAAAATGTATTTCGGTTTACACAAATGAAGACGTGATGGTGTGTTAATGTTCACAAAATATAAAGTAGTCTACTCATCATGAAAAACTCGATCTGGGTGACACTTGGGGACGTTGGTGGTTCCTTCCGTGGTTACCGCTGACGTTGCCCTTCCCACAGTGTTCACACGACATCATTTACACAAGCATTGTACACCCCTGTACACTTGCACCTTCTGCAACACACACGTGCAATATCTGTTATTATCAAGTATGATTTCCATCGATATCATTCAATTTGTTTCTCTAAAACAAACACAGAAACAAGAGTTCACAGACTGACACAAACACATGGAAAATGAACAATACCTGTGTTTTCCTGTGAATCAATAATGTTAAAATGCATTAGCGTGTTTTACCTTCGGTTAGTGGACCTTTGGAGATCGCAAAAATGTGGAAATCCGTCCACGGAAGGTGAAACATATGCTAGTGCAATCTACGTGGCTTCGTTGATTGCTGCCATCTTGGAGTCAATGAAACGGTCAGAGCATTGCATCCTAGCAACCTCAACTGAATATATGTACAGTTCATATTCACGAATTAATACCAATGCACGCTGTTTCCTTTTGTTCTTTTCGTTTAAATTTCTTTCCATGAAGATAAACAAATTCTTGCCTTGTACGCTGCACTAGTTTTGGACTAATGGCGCGAGCGTTGACGTCATATGTATACAGTGTCGTCATGACGTAGTCTCGGTCATTTAACCTCGTTTTGTGTACGCAACTAGTGAAGTCTCGATTAATATGAGAGAGGGAGTCGATATACGAATTCCATTCGTCACAGAGAGACTAAGAAAGAGAGAGAGAGAGACTAAGAAAGAGAGAGAGAGAGACTAAGAAAGAGAGAGAGAGAGAGACTAAGAAAGAGAGAGAGAGAGACTAAGAAAGAGAGAGAGACTAAGAAAGAGAGAGAGAGAGAGAGAGAGACTAAGAAAGAGAGAGAGAGAGAGACTAAGAA